>NC_091453.1:75114869-75360088 GCF_964237555.1 Oryctolagus cuniculus | reverse complement strand
ATACACACAGACTGAAAGTGAAAGGATGTTAAAAGATATTCCATGCTAACAGAAACCAGCAAAAAGCTCATGTAGCCAGCCTGATAACAGACAAAATAGACTTTAACACAATAACTGTTAAAAGAGACAATGAAGGGCACTGTGTAATGATTAAGGGATCAATTCAACAGGATGATGTGATTATAATAAATGTATATGCACCTAATTACAGGGTACCTGGCTATTTAAAAGGAATGATAATGGATATAAAGGGAGACATAGGCTTCAATACAATAGTAATGGGGCAGTTCAATACCCCACTTTCAGCAATAGACAGATCAACCAGACAGAAAATCAGCAAGGAAACAACAGATAATCAACACTATAGACCAAAGGACATAATGTATATCTACAAAGCATTTCATCCTACAGTTGCAGAACATGCATTCTTCTCAGCAGTGCATGGAATTTTCTGTAGGAGAGACCACATGTTAGGCCATAAAGCAAATCTCAGCAAATTCAAAAAACTCAAAATCATATCTTGCATCTTCTCTAACTATAGTAGAATGAAGCTGGAAATAAACTCAAGAATCTCTAAAACATATACAAACACATTGAGACCAAACAACATGTTTCTGAATGAACAGTGGGCAATAAAAGAAATTAAAAGAGAAATGAAAAAATTTCTGGAAATGAATCAAGATGACACTAGCTCATATTAAAACATATGGAATACAAAAAAAAGCAGTTTAATAAAAGCAATGTTTATAAAAATTGGAACCTAAATCAAGAAATTGGAAAGGCATCAAGTAAATCATTTATCAATACGTATCAAGGTCCTAGAAAAACAACAGGAAACCAAATACCACAATTAGTAGGAGAAAAGAAATAATTAAAATTAAAGAAGAAATAAACAAGATTGAAACCAAAAAACAAAATACAAAAGATTTGCAAAAGGAAGAGCTGGTTTGTGAAAAAATAAACAAAATTGACACATCACTGGCCTAACTAAACTAAAAAAAGGAGAAGACCCAAATCAATAAATTTAGAGATGAAAAAGGAAATGTAACAACAGATACGACAGAAATAAAAAGAATCATCAGAAATTACTACAAAGATCTGTATGCCAATAAATTGGGAAAAATAGAAGAAATGGATAGACTCCTAGACATATATAATGTACCTAAATTGAGCCATGAAGACACAGAAAACCTAAACAGACCAATAACCAAGATGGAGATTGATTGGGTAATAAAGAACCTCCCATGTGATACCATCAAATTATTAGATACCAGATACCACAAAATTATGAGAAAATATTGGGGAAAACCTGCAAGATATTGGCATAGGCACAGAGTTTTTAGAAAAGACCCCAGAAGCACAGGCAAAGCCAAAATTGACAAATGGGATTACATCAAATTATGAAGTTTCAGCATTACAAAATAAACATGCCACAAAATGAAGAGGCAACCAGCAAAGTAGGAAAAATTCTTTGTAAACTATGCAACTGATATAGGATTAATATCCAGAATATGCAAAAAGCTCAAGAAACACAACAGCAACAAAACAAACAACCTAGTTAAGAAATGGGCAAAGGACTTAAACAAGAATTTTTCAAAATAGGAAATTTAAATGGCCAACAGACACATGAAAAAATGGTCAGGACCACTAGCCATCAGGGAACTGCAAATCAAAACCACAATGAGGTTTCTCTTTACCCCAGTTAAAATGGCTTTCATATAGAACTCAACAAACAACCAATGCTGGTGAGGATATGAGGAAAAAGTTACCTTAATCCATTGTTGGTTGTAATGTAAACTGGTGCAACCACTATGGAAGAAGGAAGAAGACAGTCTGGAGACACCTCTGAAATCTGAATATAGACCTACCATATGACCCAGCCGTCCCACTCCTGGGAATTTACGCAAGGGAAATGAAATCAGGATATGAAAGAGTTATCTGCACCCCCATGTTTATCATAGCTCAATTCACAATAGCTAAGATATGGAATCAATGCTAATGTCTGTCAACTGAAGACTGGATAAAAAATTATAGGATATGTACACCATGGAATACTACACAGTGGTTAAAAAATGAAATCCTGTCATTCACAAAAAAATGGATGCAAATGGAAAACATTATAACTAGTGAAATAAGCCAGTCCAAAAAGGACAAATACTATATGTTCTCCCTGACCTGTGTCACTAATAGACTACCTAAAAGGTAATCTATAAAAGTGAAATTGACACTTTGAGATGCGATGACTTTGAACAGCTCTTGTCTTGACTGTTGAGGAACAGTTTGTGTTTTTTTTTTTTTTTCAAACTAATTGATGAACTCTTTACTTAGTATAGAGTTGATCTTAGGTGTATAAAATTAATTGAAAATAGAACTTAGTAAAAAACAAGAATGGGAAAAGGAAAGGTAGGAGGAAGAATGGTGGGAGTGCCAGTGGGAGTGGGGTTACAGTGGGAAGAATCACTATGTTTCTAAAGTTGTATTTATGAAATAAATGATGTTTGTATACTTTAAATAAAAGGTTTCTGGGACAAAAAAGATAAGGGGTAGAAATTTGGTGTAGCAGTCAAGCAACTGCTTTGGGTACCTGTGTCCTATAATGCATTGACTGGGTTTCAATCTGGCTCTGTTCAAGTTTTCAACTTCCTGCTTATGCATACCCTGGGAGGCAGCAGGTGATGGCTCAAGTGCTTGGGTTTCTGTCACCCATGTAAAAGACCCAGTTTGAATTCTCATCTCCTGGCTTCAGACTGGCCCAGCTTCAGCTATTGTGGGCTTTTAGGGAGTGAACCAGTCAATGGCAGCTAATTCTCTTCCTCGCCCTCACTCTTGCTCTCACTCTCTCCCCTTTCAAATAAATTAAAAATAAATATTTTTAAATATGTTTATTTTTATTACAAAAATATTGAAATCCATGCATATAAGTGATCTCCAAACAATTCATGCAAAATATATATTATGGAAAAATTATTCATAAATTTCAAAAAGGTTTTGTATCAAAATAAACTTTTCTTTTAATTCCATTTTCCCAAAAACTTAATGAAGTATACTCATACAGAGTTATTCCTAGTTCAGTCTCTCTGAACATCTTACCTAAATATGTTTTGCCCTTGTCCAATAAGTCTAGTAACTTCTCAAAGCATTCCAGATGATCTTTTGGTCAGGGGTTCTCAAAAGATGACACAACCTTCTGGAAATCTGTAAGTAGGTTGAGACCAAATTCACAAGCTTGGATTCTTACTCCTCTGTTCTCTCTCAACAATTTAGGTTTATCAGCTAACCTGTTTCCTGAAAATGCCTTCTGGGTTAGCATGACTCAAAAACATAACTTGATTTTACTGATGATTGACACTTAATACCTGATGAAATGTTGAGTAGGAAGATTTTGGGTAGTCTGTTATTTGGTATTTTATTTTTCTCACCCCTACTTTGCTCTTCTGTCTTTAAATACAAATGTTTCTTAAGTTATGCAGAGGCAAGATTTGATAGCCCTTACAAATCCACATTTATCTCACTAGCAACTAAATAAATTTCCCTTCAGAAAAGTTCAAATTCTCCCTTATCCCATCTTCATATCCAAGTTCTTTTTTAAATATTCCAGTGAAATCATTGTGGACCTATTAGATCTGGATGACATATGATACCTTTATCTGAGATTTCTGAGCTGTCACATTTGAGGAGACCTAGAGTCTGTAAGGTCTAGTGTTTTTACCAAAAACATTACTGGTTCATAGCCACAGTCATCTGGTCATTCCACTTCTCTAACAATTTCCCCAGAATCCAGTTTGTGAAGATTTACAATAGATGCCTTCATAGGTTTCTACCAATCAATATAAGATGATATACCTATACTATCCATTCATTTAATAGGTACCTATTAGGGGCTAATATGTTCCAGGCAACAGGGCTGAGGATGCATAACAAAATAAGACACTGTTATTATGAAATAATCTAGGCATTTTATGGCTCCCTCCTTGACTTGCACAATTAGGCACATCTCCCAGAGATGGATTACACTTAGTATCTCCTAACGGCAAGTCATACATTCTCTAGTGTTATTTCCTATGGCACACAGAGTATTTTGGTTCACCTTTCCTAAAATAACTGGCTTGAAAGGACTCCCCCTTCGTAAAGTGGACAAATTTCTGCTCACCATCTGCATAGCCACCATTGTTCGTGTGATACTGGTAGTCTCCTCTTAAATGGGGCTTCGGGGATTGGGAGTCAATATAAGAGTAGAAACACCTCAGTAAGGGAAGCAGGACCCAAAGTTCAGGAAATATGGTTCAGTAAAAGCAAATACTTATTCTTTGTTCCATAAAAGCTTGCATGATCTACTTCTGGACAAACTCTCTAGCTAATATCATCATATTTTTCTTTTTATTTGTACTCAAAGCCTTCACACTTGACTTCTCTTTATCTACAAGGACATGTCTCACCCTTTTTCACCTGGCCCAACTCCATTTATCATGCAGGTCTCAGAGAAACATTACATAATCCATTTACATACCCCTATTGAACATAGGTCAATTCTCATGAGGTTTTACATTTCCTTTGAATGCACCTAAAACATATTTGTGTCCTTCCTCAATGCCAAATGAAAGGCCTGGCAAACTAACACTTAAGTATTTGTTCAGTGAACCAGTTAATGAGTGAATGAATTGGTGAATGAGTGAATGAATGATCAATCAATCCTTGGCCCAAGCTCTCCAGGATCCATCCCAAACTAAGATGAACAGTAGCAAGTAAACAAAAAGGTTTAGGTAATAAGATGTGAGAGCACTAAATTGTGGGTGTACATATATGTATATTCAATAGAAATATATGAAACACAGGGCCCTATGAAACCATAAAGAGAGTGGAGTCCAGAGAAAGCACTATGCAGAGTTATGGGGGGCGGGGCTACAGCTCAGTATGAGTACAGCTTAATATGCTAGTTCTTCAGGAGTTCTTTTAAAGTTCCCTTCACTACTGCCCTCCCTACTGTCATTAAAAAAATGGACCAAGGCAAGAGGTATAACAATGCTCTTTGTTCTATTACTGATATACAAGTTTAACTCAATGATTTACTACTTCTAGGAGTCAGGTTATAAAATCTTACTAGTGCTTGCTCAGCTTAGGTCAGTGCTATTAGTGGTATTTTTGATTAGGCTGCCACAGAGCCATAATGAAATCGTTTATAATGCTATTCTGAAAATTTCTATAAGCTATATGATGCCAGTACCTTTCCTGGTGAAATTTTTTGCTTACAACAAGCCTTTGGTTACCATAGTAAAACAAATGTTTTCTACCACAACATTTAGCATAATTTTTCCATTATCAGCTTGGCCCTGGGATTGTCAAGTACCTCTGACACAGTCTCCAAGAATGCTCATCAGGAGTGTAACAAGATTAGTTAGCATCTCATGACAAGTGGAAGTTCTAGAAATCACCAGTAAGTTCCCAATACTAGAAGAAGCAAGAAGGGCATCTAGATCCCAGGGAACAAACCCCCAGCTCAGGAACTGAGTGCAAAGTTAAGGCAAATGGGAAAATGGCCCTTGATGTGTTTCTCCATCCTATCAAATGAGACCAATCCCAGGATCTTATGGATTAGGTGAAAGCTAAATCTTCCAGTGGGCTAAAACATGTCCACAGCTAGACCCAGGAGCAGAGCAGGGACACCAAAATAAAAGCTGAAATCTGCAGCACAGCCAGAGTGGATTATAGAGGAAAGAATCTGGGTCACCAGCCAGCTACGTTCACAAAACTGCAGAGTCAGGGAAACATTGAAGTTGATGATGCCATTTGTTAACAATAAAGATATCTGGGCAAAATTGGCTCAAACAGTCCTAAGGGATCCTTATGTCTGTAACCAGTCATTACTCAAAAGTTTGACATCTGAAAGGGCAAGAAAATCTAAAGGAATGTTTAAACCTGTGCAATTCAAGTGGAATAGAAAGTGCTCTGAACTGAGTTACAAGACCTTGGTTCTAATTGTGATTCTGCCACTTACTAGCTTTGTGACACTGGGTAAGTTCTTCACCTCTGCAGACCTCAATTTCTTCTTCTATCAAATGGAGTGAATATGTGTGCACAAGTGAAATCAAAGATATTTAGAATCACAGTAGCACAAGTTTTTCAGCTCAAAATTCTGATTGTGTTGCTTCAAAAATGTACTGTGGTTTATTAATATTTTATTTATTTGAGAGAAAGAAACTCAGACAGGCAGACAGACCTGTATCTGCTGGTTCACTCCCCCAGATATCTACAATGTCCAGGGCTGGGTCCAGGCCAAAGCAAGGAGCCAGGAGCACAATCCAGGTCTCCCATGTTGATATCAGGGACCCAATAACTTAAACTATCACTACTGCCTCCCTGAGTCTGCTTTGGCAGGAAGTTGGAATCAGGATCCAGAGTAGGGCATCCACCCAAGAACTCAGATATCCAAATCCAAGAACACAGACATCTTAACTGCCAGGCTAAACAACAACTGCACTAATGGTTCTTTCTTTACAACAAGCCCCATACCACTCAGTATTTTTTATTCTCTTTCTGGAAGGTGACTTCCAGGAGACTCATCTGGTTAGTCTAGCAAGCTTATCCTGAGCAAATCTTTCTTTAAGATACAAAGAGGGCAAACAGTAAACTCATGCATTACTGGATTGAGTTTTTAATTCTTCCCCCAATTTGGTATTTACTTACAAAAGACCATTTGCCATACATGACAGTTTAATGATGCAGGGCAGTATGCTGTGACAGGCCATGGAGCCAGAGACTTGGAAGACCTAGGTTCTAATCTTTATCCTTAAACAAGATATTCAATTACCTTGAATAAGTAATTTAACCTCCACTTCTCAGTATCATCATATGTAACCTAATGATGACTCTAATAATAGCAGCTGCCATTTCCTGAATACTTACAATGTACTTTAGATACACATTATATTGAATCATCACAACTGTCCTCATTAGAAGGCACTGTCATCTCCATTTTGCAAAAATGGAAAATTAAGACCCAAAAAAGCCATTGTTTTCCCAAGGTCATCAACTAAGAGTTGGAATCAAATCCAGGCCCTTTGGACTCCAAAGCACCAGTTTCTTTCCACCCCCACCCCCACATTGCCTCCTTTTTAGAAACAAAGTAGAGAATCTCTAATATCCATTCCAAGGCTAACATTCCAGTGTTTTATTATCTCAGTAGTTATGTGGCTAGCTAGGCTTACCTAATCAGTAACTAATTATACTGTCTTTCCAAGCCTTGCCCTTTTATTTTAGCATGACATTCTTAATCTCTCTTTTTTAAAAAGTTCTCACAATTTCATTGTAGAATTAGAACAATATAGTAAAATGAGCTCAAATACCTTTGCATCTTTCAAAAACCTTAGCCCTTCTATTGAACCAAGAGGTACATGAAGCATTTGTCCTGGAACAGATTTCTTTGTGGCTTGAGAAAGATTTTCAAATCCCCAGGAATTGAAGCTGCCATCATTACAAATGCCTTTTTCAGTTGAAACCTGCTGGAGTACAGGACTGCTTCTGAGTAGAGGGATGCTGAGATAAAAAGAAGCCCACAACCTACATGCACACTCTTCTGTGAAATTCTACCAATAGAGGCTCATTTCCTTGGTCTTTGAAGCATTTTCAAGATTCCTTTCAACTAGTAAAAAAAAAAAAAACTATGGAATGAAAGTACCTTAAACTTGGGGTGAGTGGGAAGCAAAACAAGTTGCTTTCCAGGCAAGACTATTAAGCTCACCTTGAGGGTGGGAGTGGGATCAGAGTTGAAATTTCCGATGAAGGTAAAGGCGGGTTTCTCCAGGAGAGCACAGTGGCAAGTGGGAAGATGTCAAAATCAGGTTTAATTTACTTCTAGTTTTGCTGAGTGTAAATCCTGATCATAGAAAACTATGAGAAGCCTGACAAATGAGAAAAGGTAAACATCAAGCAGCATTTCAAATGGGAGAAACAATGATCAGATATTAGAGACTGGTTAAGTTCTATACCCTGAAAAATACTGGAACCAAAAAAGGGAAAATAATCAATTGACAAAGATTTTGAAGTACACAAGGCAATCTATCAAGCTGACAATGAAGAATATGATGTCAGACAAACTTAATTTCCTTCTGTGAGAGAATGACAAGCCCAGCAGTTTGGAGAAAATAACAAATGGAGTTGTATTTGGTGAGCCTGTATATTCTACCACATCATGAGGGAAATGACGTCATGAATTAGCTCTCCAACAGCAACACCCCAAAACTGAGCTATACCCAGATACCAAATTGCAAGGGCTATAACTGCGAGCTTACTTAAGGACCACCGCAAGTGGCATTTGCCACTTGAATTTGGTCAGTATCTTACTACTCAAATTAAGAGCCTGCTCCTTGGCAAGTGCTCAGAAATTCACCAGAAGGAGTTGTCACACAATGTAATTTATCTCCAGTAAATAAAGAGACCACGGGGAATCACCTCTGAAGCCATGATTCCATAGGCAGGGGAAATGGGTATCTTTCATTTTAGTGGAAAAGGAATATGTAAGGAGGAAGTTTTGCCATCATGTGTAGGGGTGGTTACAAGACAATACAGATATAGTTCAGAAACATGCTCCAATACAAGTTGTATGTTATGGTAACGCAGCTTAGGTTCCTCCTAGTACAGAGAACATAGTATTAAAATGACCTTAAAATTTTGGATACTTTTTTACACATCTGTGCAGACATCACTCTTACAATACAGGGTAGCGGATGATTGCATCTCTCCCTGGAATGTGATTGAATTCTGCTAAACAACTTTGGAGAACATCAGGTGCTTTTAGGGTCTTGAAATAGTCACAATGAAGACTTTGAAATGCTTAGGGAATTAACTGTTAACAACCGTTACTCTGGATTTCTTTAAAAAGATTTATTTATTTATTTGAAAGTCAGAGTTACAGAGAGAGAGGGAGAGACACAGAGAGAAATCTTCCACCCACTTGTTCACACACCCTCCACAATGGCCTCAACTGCTGGGGCTCAATCAGGCTGAATCCAGGAGTCAGGAGCTTCTCTCAGGTCTCCCACATGGGTAGCAGGGACCCAGGCACTTGAGCCATTTTCTGCTGCTCTTCCCAGACCATTAGCAGGGAGCTGTATTCGAAGCAGAGCAGCCGGGACATAAATCCCATATGGGATGCTGGCATGGCAGCAAATTAACCCACTTCATCACAGCGCCAGCATCTGTTCTGGATTTTTTTGTGTGTGTGTGTTCATTTATTTTTATGTAATTGAAAGGCAGAGTGATTGGGGGAAGGGGAGATTGATCTTCCATCAGTTGGTTTATTTCCCAAATGCCCAGAATAACCAAGGCTGGGCAAGGACAAAACCAGGAGCTAGGAACTCCATCACAGTCTCACATGTTTGTGGCAGGGGTTCAAACAATTAAGCTATCATCCGCTGCCTCCCAGGCACATTTGCAAGAAACTGGATGCAAAGCATGAGTAGCAGAAACTCAAAGGGGCACTCTGAAATGGAATGTGGGCATCCCAAGCAGTGACTTAACCTACTACCCCAAAAGGCACACCACATTGTTTGGGGTTTGAGATAATTCTCACACAGGCTGTGAAGGTCTTGCATAGGAATTTCATCTCAACTCTGAGCTTTCACTGCCCAAAAGCACTGGAAAGAGCCTAATATTTTCCAGCTGCAACTGAACAGCCTGTCTACCAAATAATGAGTGTAAAATAAAAACAGTGTAAGTCAGAGACTAAATTTAAAAGCCAAGCTATATACTTATGAACAAAAACAATCTAATCATTAGCAAATGGAACTGGGGTTAAGAAAAATCCATTAGTATGAAGCCAAGACTGGAAAATCTTTCATCGGCTAATGATCTTTGCATTGACTCAAAATCGACCCCTCAAAGACAAATTCCTTTCAAACCCTAGCCCTGCCAGGCAGTGTCAGGCAATAGCTGATCTGCTCCCTTACCTATCACCCTTTTGACAGACTTTTTACTGGCTTTATAAAAAGGTCAGTTACATACAATGCTGCAAGTTTTTTTTTCCTTCTACATATTCAAGAATATTTAAAATTTCATTGGGGTAAATATAGTCATTTCTATTACATTCAGATTTGTACCAAAGCGGATCCCATATTATCTTTTCTTACAACAAGTCTTTTCCCTGATCTCCCTGAGACTGAATGCAAGGATAGTCAGTAGGGTGGTGTTATGGACTGAATTGTGCTCCCCTGCTCACACATTAAAGCCATACCCCTTGATATGGTTTGAATATTTTGTCCCTTTCAAAACTCACGTGCTGCAATTTGCATCTCCCATGTGCCAGCACTGGCTGACAGAGGAGCCTTTTCCCTCGTGGATGAATTAAAGCCACTAGAGAAAGGGATTACAGAAGTAGGTCCTTTCTCTCTTGCTCTTCCACCATGCAAGGATACAGCATCGCTCCTCTTCAGAGGGTGCTACAACCAGGCACCATCAAGAGTTAGAAAGGAGACCTGCTGGCACCTTGATCTTGAACTTCCCAGCCTCCAGTACTGGCTGAGAATAAATTTCTACTCTTTACGAATTACCCAGTCTCAGGTTATCTGCTATACCAGTACAAAATAGACTAAGACACCCCAGATATGACTGTATTTGCAGATAGGACCTTTAAATAGGTAATCATGGTAAAAAGAGGTCATAGAGACTGGACTCTAATCTGACAGGACTGGTGTGCTTATAGGAAAAGAGAAGGGCTGACACTGTGATGTAGCAAGTTAAGCCCTCACCTGTGACACCAGCATACCATATGGAATCAGGTTCGAGACCTAGCTACTCCATTTCTGTCCAGCTCCCTGATGATGCACCTGGAAAGGCAGGGGAAGATGGCCAAAGTGCTTGAGACCCTGCACCCATGCAGAAGACCCAGATGAAGCTCCTGGCTCCTGGCTGTGGCCTTGTCCAGCTCCAACCTCTCTCTCTCTCCCTCTCTCTCTCTCTCTCTCTCTGTGTGTGTGTGTGTCTGTGTCTGTGTCTGTGTGTCCCCTTCTCTCTCCCTCTCTGTAACTCTGCCTTTCAAATAAATAAATAAGTCTAAAAAATTAGGTAGAGGTAGGCCACACTGAGCTCAAAGCCCACCCTTGTTATCTGTATCTGGAGAAGTCTTTGCATGTTTCTGGGTCTCAGGTTCTCCATCTGTAAAATGGGGATAAAATATCCTCTGTTGGTGGCAGTATGAAGATTAGCAGAAGGTAAGTATCCTGATCGTCACACAGAGTAATTGGTGAGGGGCATTTTATTAACAACTTCAATTCAAAGATACTCGTATAGGTTTTTTATTTCTTTTTATCCCAGTTAAGGTTTTTCATTGGCTTAATCAAACCACAGGGGCTTATTTTCCATTAAAATTCAGCCTGTAAACACACATATCATTTTCCCATTTGAAGGAGCTGTATTTTCCTCCCAAACTGCTCTTGGTCTCTCTCTGCATCAAAGAGAAAGCTTCCATAAATGTTACATGCATTCAGTAACATAAAAAAGGATTCCCTTGGTTAATTCCCCATTTTAAACGGATGATTTCTAGAAGTTAGTCCCTTGAAATTAACATCTGCATATTTAGGTCAAAGTTATCCTCACTCTGACTGTACTGCCGTGGCATAGTTCTCTCATAGGTCCCATTAGAAATGCCATCTTGGGACCACTGTGGTGCAGTGAACTAAGTTGCCATTTGCAATGCCAGTACCCCATATCGGGGTACCAGTTCAAGTCCCAGCTGGTCCACTTCAAATCCAGCTCCCTGCTGATGCACATGGGTAGGCAGCCAAAGATGGCCCAAGTGCTTGGGTTCCTGCACCTCCATGAGAGACTTGGGTGGAATTTCTGGCTCCTGGCTTCAGACTGGCAAACCCCAGAGGATTGTACTCATTTGGGGAATATACCACATGATAGAAGATGTCTACCTATCTCTCCCTCTCCTTTTCCCTCTACCTTTCTCCCTCTCTCTGTCACTCTGCCTTTCAAACAAATAAGATCTTTATAAAAGAGAACTGCTATCTTTCTCCAAAGCCTGTATCAGAGTCTTGCATCCCCATCAGTATCTACTGTACCTCCCTCAAAGGCAACACATTGTAAGCCAGCACAATGACATGAGGCCAATTTGACTTCACAACAATAGACAGCATAAAGTGACAGATATGTAACAAATGTAATTCAAACATTGAAAGAAAAAACACATCAAATTGATTTGCTGCTGTTCTCATCAACCAGAGCAAATGCTTACTTACTTTAGAAACTAATATGCAGAAACAAGCAAGAAAAGCCAAAATATATGGAAATATATGACCACAGATCATCAGAGAGCCTAAATACAACTTATACACAAAGTCAAGGACAAACATGTTTTTCAGTTGAGATCCCACATATATTGTTATTGTCCACAATAGTTAATGGTGCTTTTGCAAAGAGACTTGTCCTTGGAGGAGGCCAACTGTGGCCATGAGAAAATAAAATCATTGAATTACCAACATCTAGTATAATGTCAGATTGGCTTTGCTTCCAATCCCACCTGAGCCATTATTATCTATGTAATTGAAGTAAAGATTAACTTTCTTTTCCGCTTCATAATAGAGACTGAGTCTCAATCAGTATCTAAACAAAAAACCAAGTTGTATGGGGGGAGTGAGACTTGAAGTTCTTGGGAAAATGGAATTAAAAGACAAGCTTCTTCTGGCACAAAAGATTTTAAAATCCATGCACACCAGGAATCTTAAAAAGCTCATTGAAAACATGCATAGATTTCAAATATTTTATACCAAGATAAACTTATATCTTAATTCCATTTTTATGCCCTTTTTGAAGTAATGCGTATAGTTTTACTTACTATCCTTTGTGAAGTTATGGATGAAACCTTCATTACAGGGCTTGCTGATTGTTCTCTATGATGCAGATATTAGTGTTTATCATTTACTTGTAAAAAGTAATCATATTTGGGCATATTTTTCAAAGAACTAGACTTTATAACTGAGTAACTGAGAATCCAACACTGTTTTATAGCAGCAAATTACAATATTGTGACAATGTGTGGGATGGGTGTGCAATTAGAGGGTGCTGGCTATTTTTTTTAATATTTATTTTATTTATTTGAAAGACAGAGTTACAGATAGAGGTAGAGCCAGAGAAAGAGAGAGAGAAGTCTTCCATCTGCTGGTTCACTCCCCAAATGGCCACAGTGCCTAGAGCTGAGCTGATCCAAAGCCAGGAGCCAGGAGCTTCTTCTGAGTCTCCCACACAGATGCAGGGGCCCAAGCACTTGGGCCATCTTCTGATGTTTCCGAGGCCATAGCAGAGAGCTGAATTTAAAGTGGAGCAGCTGGGACTCCAACCTGCACCATATATGGGATACCGGCGCTGCAGGCTGGGACTTTAACCCGCTGCATCATAGCACTGGCCCCAACTGACTATTTCTTCAATAGTCATGAAGTCAGTCATTCTTTATGAATAAGCAGAGTTGGCAAGAAGGTGGAAGTCACAGTGAAGTATTCTGGATGAGCACAAGTAAATAGGGCAGGATTACAAACAAGAAATGTTAGAGTATGGTGATGAGTGTGTGCCAAATATTGAAACCAGAGTCATTTGGCCAGGCCAAGTCAGAGGAAGAATGGGCAGAAGCTCTCAGCCCAGCTGGGTTTGCTAATTCTGAAAAGTCATGTACAGACAACCTACCAGAAAATCTTAGCAAATACTCCCTGGCATTGATGCCCTTCCACAGGTTGGATACTGGTTCTGACTTATTTGAATTCTACTAACTTCTGCCTACTCTGATTAATTAAGTATACCTGAGATTACTGGCTATGGACTTGGAATCAAACAGGTAACAGAGTGGAACATGGTGGTTGGCTTTAATTCCAAGGATAGACTCCAGGAGCACTCATTCATTGCTGCAAAAAGACACATGGCTTGGGGCTGTTGGTTGAGTCAGCTCAATAAACTCAATAAAAAATGCTGCCCCAAATCAGGAATCACATTGTTTTCCAAGTTTATATCATCAATGCATCCATCTCTGTGCATATCAAAACAACCATAGTGATAATTATTAATAAATCATGTTGAACTGTATTTCATTCCTCATTGTTCTTTATTGTACACAGACTGAGTATTGGGGTAGGGTAGCATAAGGCAAGCTCTACAACCTGTGTGGCCTTAAAATGAACTTTATAGTGCAGAGGGTCTTGGAGTCAATATTACAAACTCTCCTCATTATTAATCATGCTTGCCAAAATATCCAGCCTTAGTATATCTTATTGAGATGGACCACATTCTATGAGAGTATTTCCCAAGCTTTGTGCACCACAATACTGCAATTCATTTTTTTTATAATGCAGGTATTATGACTTCACTTCTAGGGATTCTGATTCATTGGGTCTAGGTATGGCTCATGACTCTTCATTTTCACTAAACACCGAGGATGATGCAAATGGTTGATGTACCACACATTGGAAAACAATGAACATGTGTTGTGTATACATGAGAAAGAAACAGAGCACCAAAAGAGAGGGAGAAGGGTGAGGCTGACCCACTGTCCAAGGGCTGTCATGTAGTATTAAAGTGAGGAAATTTGACACCAGGTTTGCAGATGTCACCACAAGCTGCAACATCTCCACCAACTCTTGGCCTTTGTTTCTCTTGTGTATTCAAATCTGCTGAATTCCTGTCAAGACATATTTGGGGTCAGAAGAAAACCATAAAATGTTTTGTGCCTTTCTAGCATCAACGTTTCGCCTACGGCAGCATCTGGATATCTGTCTCAACCTTCGGTTATATATGAAAGTCAAATATGAAAATTTTTAACTCAAAATTCTCTCTTCTAACTGCTCAACCAACACCTGCTGCTCCATTTGGATATTTCATTGAAAGTGTACTTTATACCAGGTTATTGATATACAAAGCAATGATGATAACACTTAACATTTATTCAGCACTATGTTCCAAGTGTTGTACTACCTTCTCTAAATGCACTAAGCATTCTAAATGCACTATCTCGTCTGAACAACAAACCTAGGAAGCATCTACCAATATTTTTCCTATTAGAGATTCCTATTCTTGCCCCCCCCAGATGTAATAAATCCAAAGCTCTGTGGGTAAGGCCAAACCACCTGTGTTTTATCAAGCACCTCAATTACTTCTGACACTCACCAAAGTCCAAGAACCACTGAGCTACAAACCTGGCTATAGAAGTCTATGAATCCTTGCAATTGATTCAAAAGTCTTGGAATAGTCAATCTACTTTGACTAGTCATTGGTGCTGTCCATACAACTTCCCCCACAGGGGAAGTATAAGCAGAAGGAGGAGGCATTTTATCCCTTGGGCAATAACTTTTCTTATTTTAAATGATATTTTCCCACAAATATAATAAAAATTAACAAATAGTCTTGTCAACAAGTCAAACTATCATCCAGACATCCATTTGTTCATTCATTTACTCATTCACTCATTCATTCCAGAAATATTTAAGAACCTTTCATACATTATGGCCTGGTGCTGCATACTAAGGATACGTCCAAGAAATTGCACAGCATATGAAATTGGACTTTGAGATGTGGCAGTAGCAGGGCTGGTATTGTGGCGTAGCATGTAAAGCCTGTGATGCTGACATCCCCTATGGGTGCCGGTTCAAGACTTGGCAGCTCCAGTTCCAATCCAGCTCCCTGCTAATGTGCCTAGGAAGGCAGTGGAAGATGGCCCAAGTGTCTGGGCTCCTGGACCCACATGGGATATCCAGAAGAAACTCCTGACTCTTGGCTTCAGCCTGGCGCAGCCCTGGCCATTATGACCATTTGGGGAGTTAACCAATGGATGGATGGATGATTCTCTCTCTCTCTCTCTCTCTCCCTCTCCCTCTTTCTGTGTAATTCTGACTTTCACATAAATAAATATTAAAAGAAAAAGATGTGGCAGTAGCACTGACCACTTCAAAAGCAATGATGTGATACAAGCAATGACCACATCAGTTAAATGGACTCAAATAATTAAATCCTATAAGGAATATAGTCAGACATCCAGAGCATGCTGCTATTTTGTTTTGTTACTGAGTCCCAACAAATGCGTGCCTGGAGCTCGAGATCAAACTGAAATTCAATACTATAGGCTCTAGCCAGAGGCCATTGCCAGATGGCTTTTCTAACATCTCCCAAGTGGAATAGATAAATACTACTGTAATACCTACTTTCACTTCATGAAAGTTTTTTTTTTACGATTTATTTATTCATTTAAAATAAAAGGAGTTACAGAGTGAAAGATGCACACATACAGAGAGAGAGAGAGAGAGAGATCTTCCATGCACTGGATTACTCCCAAAAGGGCCACAACAGCTGGGGCTGGGCCAAGCTGAAGTCAGGACCCTGCAGCTCCAACCAGGTCTCCCACATTGTTGACAGTCATCCAAGTACTTGGGCCATCGTCTGCTGCCTTTGCAGGTGCATTAACAGAGAGCTGGATACCAAGTGGAGCAGCTGGGACTTGAGCCAGTGCTCATATGGGATGCCAGTGTCTCAGGTGTAGGCTTAACATGCTGTGTCACCATACTGGCCCCATCAGAGTTTGTTGACTACAAGGCTGATATTTGAGGACACTTATTCTTTTAAAAACATTTCAGGAAGATCCTTTGAATGTTTGGTAACATATAACCCTGCTTCCAGTGTGTAAACTCCATGTCGATACTGATCTTGGTGTTTATTTGTGCCGAGATATACAAGTATTTCCTGAGAACAGCGCTCAATAAAATAATAAAATAATAATAATATAATAAAATGCTCCAGTATTTATTGTGACTTATTCTGGTTTGTATTAATTTCATATAGCTATTCTTTTCAATAAAAGTTATTTGTCTAATGTATCAGCTATATATTACTTTGTTTTTATACTTTTGTAAAACTTCGCAACTATATTAATTCTTCTAATTCTTAATTCCCAATAATAATTCTTCACCTCCCCCCCCAATAAAACTCAAGTATAACTCATCATTAAATCATCTAATCAATTTTTTGTTTAGGAAATAGGATTATCTCATTCACACATACACTCTGAATCCTGACTAATAAACCAATCAAAACAAATATCATGTCTTCCCTGATCTGTGGTAACTAACAGAGTACAAAAAATATAACATATAGGAGCAAAATTGACATTTTGAGAGTTGATTATTGTTTATAGCACTTGTCTCTACTTCTAGGAAAAGTGTTTTTTCTTCTTCTTACTATTTGTTGAATTATTTACTTAGTGGAGGGTTAATATGATTATAAAATAAACTGAAAGTATGTCATTGTAAAAATTAAAAGAAAGAATAAGAAAAGAAGGATGATGGAGGGTGAGAGGGTTGGTAGGCTAGAGGGGAGGGTGGGAAGTAGCACCATGCTCCTAAATCTCTGAATACGAAATACACGAAATTTATTCACCTGATATAAATAAAAAACATTGAAAAAAAATGAGCCCCTTAAAAGCGTGCAAACCATCCCGACACAGTTTCTTGTCCCTAGAAAGTCTTTCAAACTGGAGCAGCTCTGATTTTCTGGCTACAAGCCAGGCAAGCTGAGAACACAGGGCTTGCCCTCCCTGGCTGGCCTCTAGAAAGACCAGGCTGACCCAAGAAAGGCTCTGGCACTTGTTTCCTGTTCCACAACTGCTGTCATGGATACGCAAGGCTAGAAAGCAATGGGAAGAATATCAGATGTCTGGGGTCAAGGTGTCAGATTCAGGCCAACTAGGGGTCAGGGCAGGAGTAGCAGGGAGAAACAAAGGTTTGTCTCATACACGGGGCACAGAGGAGGTCCTTGGCAGAACTCCTGGCCCTCAAGAAAGTCTTGACACCCTCTCACTAGAACTCCGCTGTTGTTTGATTTTCAAAGCTCCTGGCAAGGTCCTCCTAGTGCTGAGTCCAAACATTAATAAATACAATTCCTTTCCATAGACCTTTTTCAAGATGACTCATCTGATAGAGCTGGGTGCATGGCAAGCCAAGCTGCAGGCTCCACATCAGATGGCTGAATAATTTCCAGTGTATGGAACTGTGCAGGGAGTGTCTCAACCCATTTAGACGCACACATCCTCATGTGTGCACATACAAATAAACACACACACACAGACTCACATACTCACACAACACACCCTCACTTATGAATAAAGGGAAAGAGGAAGAGTCTATGATCACACTTTCTAAATATGCAAAAGAACATATATACAGTTTCAAGTGTCTTTTGGGAACACAAAACTCTCCTTGCCTTCTCTTTTTTTCTCAAGCAGTCCCTGCATTTGTCTGGCTACAACTTACTCTGGAGATAATCTCTGTTCCCCAGAAACCTTCACACTATCAGTATTTTTCCAAAATGTATAACATTCTCTGGGTTTACAATCCATGCGTTCCTCACTCTACAGCATATGTATTTATCTGGAATTTCTGACACTGCATATCGAGTGTTCTACTTTGCTTGGGCTCTAAACCAATGTACCACGAATGGAGTGGCTTAAACAGCAGAAATGGATTGTCCCATAGTTCTGCAGACTCAGGGCTGACATGGAGATGTCAGCAAGATCGGTTCCTTCGGAGAGCTTTGAGAGACAATCTGTTTCATGCCTCAAATCGAGCTGCCTGTGGTTTTCTGGCAATCTCTGTTGCTTCTTGGCTTATGGAAGCAGCACTCTAATTTCTGCCTTCAATGTCACATGACATTCTCTGTGTGTATGTCTCTAAATCTCCCCTTTTCATAAGAGTACCAATTATGTTGGATTGAGATCGCCGTACTCCAGTATGGCCTCATCTTAACTAATGACAACTATATGGATCCTATTTCTAAATAGGGTCACATTGTGAAGAAGTGGAGGCTAGAGCCTCAGAATACTAATTTGGGGGAACACAATTCAAACTGTAACATCAAGTATTTACATAAAAATGTTTTTTCCCCACTGACTCCCACCAAAAAAAATTTTGAGGTATAATTCTCAACTCAATAGATAACATGTTAGATAAAGCAACAAACATGTTTGAATGACATAAAGAAAACCAGATTGCTTTATTGTGATAAACATTGTCCAAAGTGGGCAGGGGAGCATACAAAGAATGCGAAGTAGTATTTTTCTTATTGTAACAATGGGTTAAAGGGAATAAAGAGAAAATAATGGCAGGTAAGAATAAAAAACACACTGGATTAAAGTAAATCTCTACCAAATCCTCCCTCCCTGAGATATTTGCAACAGGAGAAAAATCAAGTTTCTGATTATTCAGATCCTGTTTTCTAGCGCATTGTAGAAGCTGCTGGCTCTTTGAAATTAACAGATTGCTCTAAACTGAAGGAAGGAAAAGACACAAACACAGCTGAGGCATTTTTCAAATGCAAGAGGAAATGGGCAAACAAGAGGAACACCCCCAGTAGCAATAGATGGGGGTGGAGAGCACCAAGGAGACATTAACTGAAATCGGAAGTCTACAGTCTGCCATCAGTTGATGCAAACCAAATCAATCCCCTTGCTGTGGTAGGAGAAGGGTGGTGATAAGATGGAGTGTCGATGGGGAATGCTGACAAGCCAGCCAGCTAAAACGTTTTCTGGGAGCCTTTAGCAAATACACCATAGCTCAGAGCTTGATCCATTACTCAGCCTTGCATGTACATTAACTTAATCTTGTATGTATTTCCACATGGGTCAAACTCAAGACTGACTCATGCTACCACATTCACTAGTAAGTGCTATAGAAACCAGAACAGCTGCATATTCATTTAGGGAACATTCCTTGAGCAAGACCAAAGTGGTGTGTGGGTGTGTGGGTGTGTGTGTGTGTGTGTGTGTTCCAAACTTCTTTCTAATATTAAGGTACCACAGACTCATCATCAGAAGGTGCAGGATGCTTATGAACTCAGAACACAGAAAATATGCTGTTATTTAAGGATACTTCATCCCAGCCAGAGTGAGGCCTGACCTCTAAATGAGAAAAAGACCTCTCTGGTGCCTGGAATATATATACTTCCCAATATTTCTCTCTCACTCCTTTTGGCCTTGGCAACTCTAGGATTCCTTGCCAACTAACCTTTTCCCCTTGGCCTATTCTTCCCTCCAATTAGTAACACTGACTATATGAAGGCACTTCAAAAAGTTTGTGGAAAATGGAATTGAAGATGAGTTCATTTTGGTGCAAAATATTTTGAAATCCATGCAATTTTTTTCACAATACACATTTTCCCTGAACTTTTTGAGGATCCCTCATACTAAAGTCAAGTCTTTATACCCAAATTTTAGTTAGATCCACAGTATCGTGTCTCTATTATGTGCTGGTTGTATATGTTAATGTCTCACCAATTTGAGGATTCCTTACTACTGTCACTATGTTTGGGTTTCAACACAAATTAAAATTTTAGTATTTCAAATTATTTATTATCTGGGTAATACAGAGAGAGACACAGCTATATACCTGGCATTTCTTGGATTTGAATATAAGCATCTTTGCTTTCTTGGTATATCTCTTACCCTCAAGAACACACACACACACACACACACAGAGAGAGAGAGAGAGAGAGAGAGAGAGAGAGAGAGAATTGGGAGAAAGAGGAAAACAGAGAGGAAAGGGACAAAAACACCTGGTTCCTATGATCAGAGCTACAGGTAAAATTAAAACACCAACATCCCCTAAGGGACTCTTCATATAGACTGCCACTGCCGCTCATGCTTTCTGCAGCTACCCTTCCATCTACTCCCAGATTGTTTTGCAAAGTGTGTCTACTAAAACAGGCACTATTGGATCCTCTTGGATTGTTCTGTGTTCACCTTCCCCAGATTGTCAGGCCAATGGTTATCTCCTGTCTCTGTGATTGCTGCATGCCATTGACACTCAAGGCATTTTGTTGAAGTTGTGTCATACTGCTATAGGAATCCTAGAGAAAACTTCATGGCTATGCTATCTTTGTTGCTGTTCATTTTCCCTGCTTAGAATGGGAACCAAACAAGTCATTCTCTCTGAAATTGCTTTCTTAGCTAGGAACATAGCGGAATTGTTGCACAAAGGCAAGAGCTGCTCAGCCAGAAATCAAAGTCATTCCCTCACAGTAGAAGGCTAGTTATTGCCCAGCCACACAGGGAAATTTCACAGAGGCTGGAGTCACAGAGGATGGGTAATGGTCAAGAAATCCATTATTTTGTACCTTCTGTCCAGGGGGAAGAAACCAAAAAGTCCTTCTTCACCCACTGTCAGGTCAATTAATGAAGTATTGACTGAACACCAGTAGGTACTGTGGGAAATAAAATAATGAATAAGAAGGGTCCACTCTCAAGAGTGTAAAATCTAGAGAGGAAGGTATATACATGAAGGAGTTAGGAAGCCAAAATAATGATTGAAGAGTGCACAAAATATTGGAAGATTATGGAGGAGGGAGCAGTTATAGTGATTAAAAATCATTTTGTGATAGCATGTGCCAGGCAAATAGACTGGCACCATGGTTTTCAAAGCAATGTTGATACACATTTTGACTGCTCCAATAAGAGCCCCCAGCTTGACTGCCTCTCAGATGGAAGCAACAAGGTGCCCTGACAGTATGAGCAGAGAAACTAGAAACAAAAGGTTGAAGGAAGAAATAAATACAAGGAAGAAGAGCAGACCGAAAACATTGTTAGATTTATCACAACAGGAATATTTGTCTATCCATCATTTTCTAATCCAAAAGTCACTGCTTAGAAAAGTAAATTGAGTTGGGAAGGGATCTGAGAGGTCATCTCTCAACTTCTGTGTAATTCTTGAGTCCCCTTCATAATGTACCTGCTCTACAGAGGCCCCCAAGGAACATACCAAAACAGTTTATGAGAGAAAACAGCATTTAAACTGGGTCCTAAAAACACTGAATTTTAATGCTTGAGATCATTAGTAAGGATGCAGAAATGACAAAGTCCTAAAGGATCTAAAAATGTACAGGACATTTGCGGAGGATAAATGTTACAGGCTGGATGAGGTATACAAAGAATACAAGGGGAGGAGTGTTAACTGAGAATAGAATCTGAGTGTTAGGTCATGAAGATTTGTGAATATCAGTCTGGACTTGATTCAATAGGTAATAGGGAATTGCTGCCAATTTTACAGCAGAGGGAAGACTTGATTAAAAGTGGATTAACAAGATTAATCTGGAAGTATAATGGAGAATAGATTGTAGGAAACAGAGACTGAAGACACAAACCAATGCGAGGAGACATGTGCAGCAGCCCGGGAAAATGGTATGAGTGCTGGTTGTGACAGAAAAGTGCAGACAGAAAAGGCACAGAACTTCATAACAATTCCAGAGGTGAGACTTGTTGTCTGATGTTGCATGTGTGTGTCTAGCATTTAAAGATTTTCAAAGAGCTAGAACATCTATTATTTATTTTGATCTTGCAACAACTCTATGAAGTAGAAACATCCTTATTTTCTAGATAAGGAAGTGCAACCAGGAACTCCCATTTATGAGAGATGGGTAGAATGTTGAAACAAATCAGTCTGGGGACTAGCTCAGGTACCCAGACCTCCAGACAACCAGAGCAATACTGTTTGTCTCATACTTGCACTTGTACACTTATACTCCAGGCTTTGTGCAATGTTCCACCAAAAAGGAAACTCCTCTTTGTTCTTGTGAATGACCTATTTTTAAAAAAATGCTGTTTTTGCTGAGTATAAATTACTCATGATAGATTAACCAACTTTCATTAGCCTGTTTCCATATCTTAAAAATAGCTCCAGTTCGAGATAATCCATTCACTCTAGCACTTTAATCTCTCCTGAATCATACTGCTCTCTGGATTAAATACACCAAAGGAAAGGCATCATTCACGGAGACTCCCCACAAGATGAGTGGCTGCTGGCACAAGAGAGGAAGGAGAGTCTATGCACTGTTAGAACAAGCAGGACCTCTTTTTTCAAATATTCATTTTGAGGATTTCTGCTAGAAACAAAATAAAAACAAAAATCCCATCTGTGGCTATTAAAATTGTTTTCAAATGAACAGCAATGTAATGGTGCGCTGCCAAATATGGCCTGGCTGACAGAAGGATCTAATAGATCAGCTTCAAGTAGACGACAGGAAGAGTCTGTAGCTGGAGACACAAGGAAGGACAGGTAAAAGAGTTCTCGAAACTCAGAGGGCTTCCATAGCCTTGGAAACTCATGACTGGAGCATAGGGAGATTACTGATGCCATAGACAGGAGTGTCAATTGGTAAAGTCAACAACAGGAGTCACTGTGCACTTACTCCTCATGTAGGATCTCTGTCCTTAATGTGCTGTGCATTGAGATTTAATGCTATAACGAGTACTCAAACAATATATTTCACTTTGTGTTTCTATGGGGGTGCAAACTGTTGAAATCTTTACTTAATGCATACTAAACTGATCCTCTGTAAAAAAAAAAAAAAAAAAAAAAAAAAAAAAAAAAAAAAAAAGAAATTATCAACTCCCAACTTGACTCTCACTGGGATTAAACATGACAATAGGTCTGATCTGATTTCATCATCATTTAAAAAAAATCATCTATTATTTTTCACTTTATGTTTCTGTGTGGGAGCAAACTGTTGAAATCCTTACTTAATGTATACTAAGCTGATCTTCTGTATATTAAGATAATCGAAAATGAATCTTGATGTGAATGGAAGGGGAGAGGGATTGGGAAAGGGGAGGGTTGTGGGTGGGAGGGATGGTATGGGGGGGAAGCCATTGTAATCCATAAATCGTACTTTGGAAATTTATATTCATTAAATAAAAGTTAAAAAAATAATAAAAAAAGAAAAAAAAGATAAAAAAAAAGAGTTCTCGAGGCTGTACCAACACAACATACAAAGTTACAGTTAGCAGGAATAAGTGCCAGTATTCCACTGTATATGAGACAATCATTAACAATAATGTATTGTATATTCAAAATAAGTAGAAGATTTTACATGTTTCAGCACAAAGAAATGATAAATGTTTGAGGTGATGGATATGCTAATTCTCCAACTTAATTATTACACAATGTATACACATATTAAACATCACATTGTCTCCCATAAAAATGTACAGTTCTGTGTTAATTACAAATAAAGTTTTTAAGGGCCAGCATTGTGGCACAGAAAGTTAAGCTCCTGCTTGCGACACCAGCATCCCATATGAGCACCAGTTTGAAGCCCAACTGCTCTGCTTCCAATCCAGCTCCCTGTTAATGTACCTGGAAAAGCAGCAGAAAATAGTCCAAGTCCTTCTGTATTTGCCACCTATGTAGGAGACCTGGATGGAGTTCCTAGCTCCTGGCTTCAGCCTGGTATAGCCCCAGCCATTGCAGCTATTTGAAGAGTGACTAGAAGATAAAAGATCTCTCTCTCTCTCTCTCTCTTTCTCACGCTGTAATACTCCCTTTCAATTAAATAAATATTTTAAAAAGTGTTTAAGATGAATATAACAAAAGACCTTTGAGAAAGTTGCAATGTATATGGTGTCAGAAGGGAACTGAATCTGAAAACCACGTGGTTCAGTCGGCATGAGGGCAGAGCAACACGGATTATAGATAAACCCATTAATTTAATACTTTTCCCTTCTATAAACATCCATTGGCCTCCTGATGTTCCCAGAGGAGCTATTCATATCTGTACCATCCATAGCTTCTTATGACAAAACCTTTTTCCTGTCTCTGCTGCATGTTTTAGCAATATTTCAAAACTTATATTTATAGGATTTTAGTTTCTGGTTGAGAAATTTGGGGATAAAGGCATCAATAATTCAGAAATAAATATTTATAAATTGGGACACACTGCATCTCAGTGGACTAAGGGCATAAATGCCACAGAGCTATGGAGAAGTAAGAAGGGAATTACATGAGTCTAGGCTGCAAACCTACAAAGAGATCTCTATGTTAGGCTTCTGGGCCCTGTGTACCCCTACAGCAGGCTGCTGAAGAAGTGATAAAAACATTTAGCAAGGGGATGACAAGACTGTGCCTCTCAAAAGCACCTGAGCATTTTATTGTTTCTTAATTCAGTTATGTCCCTGTCCTATGTTCACAAAAATTGGCCGCCCCAGGTCCCTAATGGGAGACAACAGGGCATGACTGATCACTGATCATGAGTCTGGAAGCAATTCAGACTCTGAACCTCAATGCTTCTTCCATCACAAAGAATATTTTCCCTATACATTTTATAATTAATTATGTATAACATGGTGGTTTAAAAATTTTATGGAGGCCAGCGTTGTGGCACAGCAGGTAAAGCCACTACCTGTGAAGCCAGCATCCCATACAGGTGCCAGTTCATGTCCTGGTTATTCCACTTCCAATCCAGTTCCCTGCTAATGGCCTGGGAAAAGCAGTGAAAAATGGCCCAAGTGCTTTTACCCCTGAAACCACATGGGAGACCTGGAAGAAGCTCCTAACTTCTGGCTTCAGCCTGGCTCAGCCCTGGCCATTGCAGCCATCTGGGGAGCTGGGAAGTGAACCAGCAGATGGAAGATCTGTGTGTGTGTGTGTGTGTGTGTGTGTGTGTATGTTTCCCTCTCTATGTAGCTCTAATTTTCAAATAAATAGATCTTTTTAAAATTAAAATAAAAACTTTTATCAAGCAGCAGAATCTTTTTGTCCCCAAGTGAAATCCCAGTTGAAACCCTAATACCAGCAAAGCAGCCTGAAGTGAAGCTACTGTGGTCAAAACAGTTCTGCAGGACTTAGAAGCTCACCTGGTAGGCCTCCACTGCCTCTGGTGGCCCCTGGGGAAAGTGGCTGGAAGATCACTGAAAAAAAAAAAAAAAAAAAAAAAAAACACTTTAAAACTCCAAGGGAGGAGTCAGGAGTCAGGAAGTAGAATGTATAGTATCAGGTTATTAATGACTAGATAAGCTCACATCTATAAAGCCAATCCTTATCAAATTAAGGCTTTGACACCCAATGAAATCCTACCCCACTCCTCTCCCAAACAAGAGCTATTCAGAAATCTTGTCAGCCATTCCATCTCAGTGTGAATAAAGGTTATAAAGGAGGACTCTTTCTGTTTTCTTTTTATGAAAAGTGTCTACTTCTTGATGACAAAATAAAGCATGTTTGCTATAAAAACATAAACAACACAAGAAAATATAAAATAAAGAGGGAATTTTCCCCCATGACATTCCCACCCACACCTGCCACCAGAAAATTAACGCATGGCCTTTGTTAAACAACTTGCAGACTTCTGCAATTGGCTTTCTTTGATGGACTATACACTTCAGAAGTCTATGAATGAGCTGGTGGCTCTGTCTTCCCTCTAAACAGCTGCTTACCTTCTGGATATGCATTATAGAAGTTAACAAATCATTTACTGATGGATCTTTGAGTCGTTCTACCATTTTAGCTATTGTAAACACTGTTGCAAACAAAGATCTCTGCGCTATCCCTTGATTAAGGAAAAGAGTGCCCTGCTTTCTGGTGGAGAAAATACCATCAGCAGCAAAGGCATGAAGGGCAGAGAGGCTGGGTACCGCAATTCAGCCAAGGCCTTCTTCCCCCATGTTGTTAGAGACTCTAAATGATTCCTTTTAACCCTGTGAAATCTCGAGGCACATTTTGCTGCACAGAAATTCAGCAATGAAAACAAACATGAAAGTGAAGAGGCAACCAACAGAATGAGAAAAAATATTTGCAAATTATGCAACTGATAAAGGATTAATAACCAGACTCTACAAAGAGAACAAGAAACTCCACAACAAAAAACAAGCAACCCATTTAAGAGATGGGCCAACGACCTAAATAGATATTTTTCAAAAGAGGAAGTCCAAATGGCCAAAAGGCACATGAAAAAATGTTCAGGATCACTAAAAATCAGGGAAATGCAAATCAAAACCACAATGAGGTTTCACCTCACCCCAGTTAGAATGGCTTACATACAGAAATCTACCAACAACAGATGCTGGCGAGGATGTGGGGGAAAAGGGACATTAACCCGCTTTTGGTGGGAATGCAAACTGGTCAAGCCACTATGGAAGTCAGTCTGGAGATTCCCTCAGAAACCTGAATATAACCCTACCATACAACCCAGCCATCTCACTCCTTGGAATTTACCCAAAGGAAATTAAATTGGCAAATAAAAGAGCTGTCGGCACCTCAATGTATATTGCAGCTCAATTCACAATAGCTAAGACATGGAATCAACATAAATGCCCATCAACAGAAGACTGGATAAAGAAATTATGGGATACGTACCCTATAGAATACTATACAGCAGTCAAAAACAATGAAATCTGGTCATTTGCAACAAAATTGAGGAATCTGGAAAACATCATGCTGAGTGAAATAAGGCAGTCCCAAAGTAACAAATATCATGTTTTCCCTTATCGGTGAGAACTGAGCACCTAAAAGGAAACCTGTTGAAGTGAAATGGACACTATGAGAAACAATGACTTGATCAGCCCTTGTCCTGATTGTCAAGGAACAACTTACTACTTCATTCCTTTTAGTATTTTTTGTTCTATTTATTACTATTGGTTGAACTCTTTAATTAACACACAATTATTCTTAGGTGTTTAAATTTAACTGAAAAGTGATTCCTGTTAAATATAAGAGTGGGAATAAGAGAGGGAAGAGATGTACAATTTGGGACACGCTCAAGCTGACTTGCCCCAAATGGTGGAGTTAGAAATGTGCCCGGGGATTTCAATTCAATCCCATCAAGGTGGCAGGTACCAATGCCATCTCACTAGTCAAAGTGATCAGTTTAAGTTCATAATTGATCGGAATGATAGGATTAAGTGTCTAAGGGATCACATAAACAAGACTAGTGTCTGCTAATACTAACTGATAGAATTAAAAAGGAGTGAATGATCCAACATGGGAAGAATAACAAATGCCCTAAACAGCACTCTGGCCTCAGAATCAGCCCTTAAGGCATTTGGATATGGTTGAAGAGCCCATGAGAGTATCTTAGGCATGGAAAGCCAAGACACTCTGGAAAAAAAAAAAAACCCTAAATGAAAGATCTCTGTGAGTGAGATCCCAGCGGAAAGAATGGGCCATCAAACAAGGAGGTACCTTTCTCTGAAGGGAGGAGAGAACTTCCACTTTGACTATGGCTTTTTCTAAATAAGATTGGAGTTGGTGAACTCAAGAGGCTTCCATAGCCTTGGCAGCTCATGACAAGAGCCTCAGGTGATTACTGGCGACATAAATAAGAGTGTCAATTGTTAAATTAACAGGAGTAATTGTGCCCTTACTCCCCATGTAGGGTTTCTGTCCTTAATGTGTTGTACTATGTGAATGAACTGTATAACTAGTACTCAAACAGTACTCTATACTTTGTGTTTCTGTGTGGGTACAAACTGTTGAAATCTTTACTTAGTATATACTAAATTGATCTTCTGTATATAAAGATAATTGAAAATGAATCTTGATTAAGAATGGTATGGTAGAGTAAGTGGTAGATGGGATGGTTGCAGGTGGGAGGAAGTTTATGGGGGGAAAGCCACTATAATCCAAAAGTTGTAGTTTGGAAAATTATATTTATTAAATAAAAGTTAAAAAAAAGAAATTCAGCAATGATTTCCCACTTGACTCAAAAGTTCACATTGGTGGTGTAGAGCGCATCTCAGCCTTTCTGCAACACCAAAGAAAACCAAATGACCCCATCTGTCAATGCACTTATCGCAGAACTAGACCTCTCAATGACATTGTCTCTCTGACCCTTCTGGCCTCCCACTTGTCAATAGGATGTGGTGCGTGACCAGTCTTGAAATCTCTTCTGGGTGAAAGAGTGAAACATCCATAAACCTCAACTTAATTAGTCACTGATTACACTAACCATGCACATTCATTTCACAGCTTCCCAGTTTATGGGTTCTCACTCCATTTACTTCTCAAAGCTCATCCAGTTGAATATGAAATTTAGTGTAAGCCAAGACTTCTCAGTGACTGACGTCAATACCAATTTGGAAACAAAACTAAAGAAACACAAAATCTGTGCCAGCATTGTGGATTGAATATAAAAGTTCTTTGCCTTACCCAGAGAATCCTCTGGTTGAACACTTCTTGAATTCTTACCAACAAGTGTTATTATCCATGTTTTAAATGCATTTCTACAAAAACGCTTTTTGCTCTGTGTACTTCTGGACATCAGCTTTGCAAAGAGGGCAGTTTCACTGACAAAATCAATAGGAATCTAAGTGCCTAACATGACAGCTAGTGAGTACTGATGAGATTGCATGGATGAACAAAACAGGAGTCTTGACCTCAGGGAGCTTAGATTTCATTGGAAGTGTTGAGTAAGACCTACATGCACCATTTACACAAAACTGAGGAAGAAGTGCATTTCTTTCACTTTAGGACAAAATTGGGGGGATAAGAAATTTCAGGTTATAGTCATGTCAGGGAAGATTGTCATGGGAGGGGGGCATTTGGGATGAACCTGAATGATGTGCATAATTTAAACTGGGATGAAGGCAATCTCAATCCAAAAAGTCTCTAGGAGCCTAGAAGAGAATATAAATGTGTATAAATGGGTAAATTTAAGGAAATACGAAGTAGTGGGCCACATGTTGAATGAATCATGTTATGCTCCATTTAAAAGAAGATTATAAACTCTATGCAGACCAAATAAAACATATGGTAGAGAGAATCTGGCCTTCAAGATGCTAGTCTAACCAAGGGGAGAAAAGAAGAATAGGGAATTTCAGGAAGAGTCAATGACAAAATCAAAGGCATGGTTTGGAAAGAGTAGACTATGCTCAAAGAAATTTAACTAAAGCAGCTTGAGGAGCACACAATGGGAAAGTGATGTAGGGTTGGATGTGGGCATGGGGAAGGGATGAGGGAGAATTAGAAGAAAATAATATTCAGTTAAATGTCAAGAGTATCACCCATGTTGTCATGTTCCACCTTTACAACTGACTTTTTAAATTGGGTATTATAATTTCTGCTGTAAAGAAAAATAAAACTCAGAAAGAAAGAGGTAGCTAAATTGCTTGAAGATGTACAGAATGCTAGAGGTGGAAAGTAAACTAAACCTTGCCTTTTTCTAAAACTTCTTTGTATTGTGTCACAGGGAGCAGTATGAGCTAAGGTAAATGTGAAAGGTCAGACCAGATCATGAAGGTCCTTGAGTAACCAACTAATTAGTTCAATTTTGAAAAGTAGCTGCATGAAGTCAGATAAAATATTTAAAATGTTATGGCATGGACAGGTTCTGTAAAGTTAGGAATAGGGAATTTATACGCATCTCATACAAAAGACAGTCAGTTTTGACAGTGCCTCTCTGTGCCCTTTTCCTCCCTGTATCTCATTCTATTTCTCCAGCTCTAAGTAAATCAGGTAGTTCCATATTAATGATCAGGATCTGACATAAAACTACTTGAACTTGAATCCTAACTCTACCATTACTGAACAAATCATTTAACCTTTCTGTGCCTTAATGTATTCATCTATAAAATGGGGTAACAATAGTCTACTTCATAGTGCTGTTGTGCAATGCTTGACAAAGAGGAAGCGCTCAATAAATTTTTGCTTTTTATTTCATCTGAGACAAATAGCAAACCTGTTTACAATTAAGGCCTTCTCTATTAAGGCTGTATTGGCTTTATCTAATAATGGTGGTTGGTTAAACAAGAAGAAATTTCTCCGCTAAGATGAATTTTTGGAAATAGAGTTTACAAGAGTCATTTCTTTATAGACTTCAGCAAGGAATGCTACCCTACAAGATGATTTCTGAAGTAACTTTTAGGAGGTGAACACAGACTCTGATTGGCCTAGATCACAGTTAAACCAGAAACAAAAAGACACTCCTATTCCTTTCCCTTCTACTTGCTCTGTGCACAACAGAAAGATTGCATCCAGAATCATCACAGTGACAGCTCCCAATTTAAGGAAGTAATACCAACTTTAGACCCCTAGAGTTGGGAAAGAGGAGCAAAAGAGGCCTGTTGTTATCTTAGCTCCCAATTTGACTTTGTAGGAGCCAGGGACATTCAGTTTCTGGTTTTAAAAGAAAGAATGATAGAATTTCTGTAAGAGAGAAAATAAATACTTTATTTTGCCAAATGCGAAGGAAAAAAAAAACTCTTGCTTTATATTCAGGGTTCAGATCATATTAAAATGTTCAAATAATCCTGCTGTTTTCCAACACATTCACAATATTTATATAAGATCCAGCAGTGCACTTGGACACTCAAGGGCTCTCCTAGTGGTCTCAATGACTTCTACTAAATGACCTGAAGCTAAAAATGCTCATTCCTTAATATGAATGGCTTATCCATAATGAAGCAGTTTCCCTGGATTTGCAGCTAAGAAAGCTTATTTCACACCCTTGGGAATTTGGGCCATTTTGTTTCCTCTCAATCTAGGAGGAGCTTGTGAGTCTTGAAAGTTACATGCCTCTGAAATTTCATGTATGAAGTATGAACAACAGAGATTACACAAGCCTTATGCCATGCCATTTGTGGTTCTGTGAATCAGAATGCAACATGGCACCTTACTTCTATTATCTTTACACAAACACGTTGCTCTCACAACGGGCTATGGTACAAGATATGGTGAACAAACCGAGCTCAGCATGACTTTACTGGGAATAAAACTTATCTGACCTCAGCTGAAATCTAAGAAATGGGCTACTGTAGGATCCCAACAGAAGCAAAATATTTAATAAGTGAAGCACAGCCTGTTCTGTCACATATAATAACAGCTTAAACAAGTGTCCCCATGTTGACGAAATATGAACATGCTTCTTTTACTAAGAATGGGGTATGTACCTTCTGTAGCAGCCTGTATTTCAAATATTCCATTCCATTGAGTTCCTGAGTCCACTGGAATTGGACTGATTTGCAACTGGAAAATGTGGTCACCACATTTGATACATAGTGTGAATTATGCAAAACAGCTGTTACACAGCCCCACAGAGAGATGAGGACAGAATACAAACATGCCACACACAGTTGTCACTCTGGAGCTGATCAAATGTTAAAGGGTTAGGACTTCTCCCATGGCTGCAAATATGCAAACCATGCTCAGTTTAGCTAAGGCTTTAGATACACCTCTCTATGTAACCAAACCTTCAACGGAAAGGATATTCACCTTGCTCAGAAGGAAGGGAAGCTGTGAGTTGTTCAAATTTTAGCTCTACCACCGCCAGTATCCGTCCTTTATCTGCCTTAATTTTGCTTCAGCACAACTCTGGCCCAAGGTTCATCAAGGAGAACATACCTCAGAATTCAGAGGCAAGATCAAATCAGTTGGGAATGTGCCATGTTGATAAAAAGCAAAGTTTAGCAGTTGCTTCATGTCAAACAGCTGTATGACAAATAAGACTGATTTTTCATGTGAACAAACTTTTCACAGACTTAAAACAGCTGGTAAAATGTGAACTGACAACAAAGTCAAACAAGCCTTATCAATAATACGAGAGGTGAGAGGAACAAGAAGGGGGGAAATACAGTTGAAACAAAAGTCAAGGGGGAAAAATAAGAGTCATAAGCAAAAAAGAAATTCTGTAAACAAATAATACATGAAAAATCAATATTTTAGGGATTACTGATTTATACCATACAATCATATTCTACTTGGAAATCTATATCAAGTAGAATTAAAAAGAAAAGACCTTAGACTGGGGCCTTTAATAAAAATGAGTGGATAATCATGCAATGCCATTCATGACAGTTAATTCCCTATCTTCTCTTAATTCCACAAGGAAAATATCTCCATCTCACCTGTGGAACCCAGCCTAGCTTCTTGTTCCTGACACTGTGCCCCATAAATAAGGTTGTGTGACATTCAAGACATACTATGATATTACTTTCATGTTTTTTTATTAAAGATTTATTTTTATTTATTTGAAAGACAGAGTTACAGCGAGAGGTAGAGACAGAGAGAGAGGTCTTCCATCCGCTGGTTCACTCCTCAGATGGCTGCAACAGTCGGAGCTGTGCCAATCCAAAGCCAAGAGCCAGGAGCCTCCTCCGGGTCTCCCACGTGGGGGCAGAGGCCCAAGGACTTGGGCCATCTTCTTTTTTTTTTTTTTTTTTTTTTTTTTTTACAGGCAGAGTGGACAGTGAGAGAGAGAGAGACAGAGAGAAAGGTCTTCCTTTGCCGTTGGTTCACCCTCCAATGGCCACCACGGCTGTTGCACTGCGGCCAGCGCACCGCGCTGATCCAATGGCAGGAGCCAGGTACTTATCCTGGTCTCCCATGGGGTGCAGGGCCCAAGGACTTGGGCCATCCTCCACTGTACTCCCTGGCCACAGCAGAGAGCTGGCCTGGAAGAGGGGCAACTGGGACAGAATCTGGCGCCCCGACCGGGACTAGAACCCGGTGTGCCGGCGCCGCAAGGCGGAGGATTAGCCTAGTGAGCCGCGGCGCCGGCCATCTTCTACTGCTTTCCCAGGCCATAGCAAAGAGCTGGATCAGAAGAGGAGCAGCTGGGACTAGAACCAGCGCTCTTATGGGATGCCGGCACTTCAGGCCAGGGCTTTAACCCACTGCGCCACAGCGCCAGCCCCTACTTTCATGTTTTAAAACATCTTCAGTCTTTCCAGTTGAACCTGGTTTCTGACTCTAAAGTATCCACACCAATCTCTGGATTCTATAGAACTAATTAAGTTATCTCCAAGAATAATGATTTAATCAAGAAAGAAAGAAAGAGAGAGAGAGAGAAAGAAATGTCGGTGCGTATCAGTACTGCTACAAATATAGTTTTGTTAAACTTTGTTTTATATCATGGTGAAATAAATCGCTAAGAATGTTATACTACTATAGTTTTAGTGATCTGTGATTACTTTAAACTGTACTGTACATGGGTAAAGTTGTCATTTTCCATTCAATTATTGTTTATAGCCATTATCCATATTCCCTCTAAACTAGGGTCTTTTTTGCTTTTTACTTGTTAAACTTATTATTTAGGGAATTACTAAGCCTTTTTGCTGTAATGTAACTTTAAAATGATATCTAAAAAACTTTAAAAAAAGAAAGGGAGTTGGAAGGAGAGTGGGAGAGAGGAGGGGGAGGGAGGGAGAAAGGGACTATCATTATGTTCTTAGAATTGTATCTATAAAGCACATTGAATATGTTAAAAACTAATTAAAATTTAAAAACTTGTAAAAACAATCAAAGTATCATATATACAAATTTCATACTTCAATGAAGTTTTCCAGTTCAACAATAGAAATTTCAGCTCACAAGAACCTGAAGTTCTGCAAGGTCTTTGATTCCTGAGTTCAGAAAGATACTCTGCTCCACAGACCAACAGCCGTAGTGATCTTGAAGTTCTGAAGTCTTCCCTCTGTGACACCATTAGTGCCCATTTGTTAATTATCATCTATAGGATAGTGACACACTGAAGAGGGTTTTGGCACCTGCAGCCCTTTGTGGTCCAGGATGAACTTACCAACACAGTACAATAGAACGAGCCTGAACTGACAGTCAGATGGGCCCAGGTTCAGATTCCAGGTCCATTAATTTCTACCCCTGAGGTCTGGCCAAGTGATTCCACCTCTCGGAGGCTCAATTTTTCCTCATCTATAGCATGAAGTTAATGAAACAATAATAGCCATATGCCCATAAGTGGCAATGTTTTTAAAATGCACAGCTGATACTGAGAACTAGCACCACTACAAAGAGGTGGGGGAGCCCCAGGGGTAACATTCTCCTTAGAAGGGAGAAGTGATAAAGACAGATTTGAAGCTGAGATTGCATACTGTTTTGAACTGAGTAGATTTTTATTTAGCTTAGTTTATATTATAGACACTCAAGCCACCCCAGAACTTGGCCAACTCCTTGCCACTGCCACTGATACAGACTCTATAAATGTAGCTCTGATCAATGCCCACATTGCAAAGTAACAGAGTAGAGGTTACAATCACAAAAGTATTACATGTGCTCAGGTCTATAAATTCAAGCTATTTTTCTTTAGTAAATGATAAACAGAATTAGCAGCTCTCCTCAACCATCTGCATAACACACAAAGGAGCTAAGTTGGCCTGCACCCATTTCATTTCAATCTTTGATCCAAGCTTTCCTAATCCCCTGTATTGCCCCATTCTGTGAACATTTATTATGTAGTACAATATAATGAATGTAGGGTTCAGAGTCTAACAAACCCAGATTCAAGATCACTCTGTTACATACTGCTGCCACATACCAACCAGAAAGAAAAAAGAAGCTGGGGTATTAAAACCAAATAAGTGGCCGGCGCTGCGGCTCACTAGGCTAATCCTCTGCCTTGCAGCACCGGCACACCGGGTTCTAGTCCCGGTCGGGGCGCCAGATTCTGTCCCAGTTGCCCCTCTTCCAGGCCAGCTCTCTGCTATGGCCAGGGAGTGCAGTGGAGGATGGCCCTGCACCCCATGGGAGACCAGGATAAGTACCTGGCTCCTGCCATTGGATCAGCACAGTGCGCTGGCCGCAGTGCACCTGCCGTGGTGGCCATTGGAGGGTGAACCAATGGCAAAGGAAGACCTTTCTCTCTGTCTCTCTCTCTCTCACTGTCCACTCTGCCTGTCCAAAAAAAAAAAAAACAAATAAGTATGTGTATATATACATATATATATATATATATATACAGACACACACACATATGTGTGTGTGTGCCTTGATTTCTCCCTCCAAAATGAGCATACTAACAACTCCTTCAAAGGGTTGACTTCATTGAGCACAGTGCCTGATGTACAACAAGCGTTCATGATTAAGCATAAAAATTTGGAGCCAGCGCCATGGCATAGTAGGTTAAGATTCCACCTGCAGCGTCAGCATCCCATATAAGCAACAGTTCGAGTCCTGACTGCTTCTCTTCTGATCCAGCTTTCTGCTTATGGCCTGAGAAAGCAGTGGAAGATGGGCCAAGTGCTTGAGCCTCTGCACCTGCATGGGAAACCTGAAAGAAGCTCCTGGCTCCTGACTTCAGATCGGCCCAGCTCTGGCCATTGCAGCTATTTGGGGAGTGAAACAGCAGATGAAAGACCTTTCTCTCTGTCTCCCCTCTCTCTGTAATTCTACCTCTCAAATAAAAACCTTTTTAAAAAATAAATATAAACAGGTATTTATCAAATGCCTAATATGTGCCAGATATTATTCTGAGTGATTGATGTGCAAAATGATACTTTATATACAGGTGATGGATAGTCATTTAAACTCTGTAATAAAAAAAGTTAACCCTTTTTGAATGCTTAGCACCTGCATTATTCTGCAACTATGTGTTGACTTTTTACATCGTCACAGCAACCCTATTAAGTGAATACTTTAATCCCAATTTTGCAGATGAGTAAATTGAGGTTCAGAAAGTTAAGTAAACTGGTAGAATTAGACTCAAAACCAGACTTCAGAGCTCAGTAGCTTCTGAGTCCCTGCCCTGTGTCAGGCTTGTTCTCCTGCTCTGAGTTACACGCTAGCCCCTTTCACCTTTCATTCAGAGCTGCTCTCTTGAAGTGCAGGGTAGCAGAAAACCATAATGCAACCCAAGTTGTTCCAACAGTTACCATTTATTGAGCTCCTATTGTGTGTCAGATACTGTGCTGGAGTGTTTTACATGGGTTATAGTGAATCCTCATATTAAAAACAGTAAGTGATTACTACTAAGATTATTTATGGGTTATAATAATGGAGCTGTCAAAACTTTCACAGCTATGCTTCCTGCCCTCTGCAAACCCAAGTTCCTTTGATTCCAAGCTACATATTCTTCATAAGTCCTCATGCAAATCCCTCACCACCCATCACATTCCCTGAGTGGATTATTAACTAGAGAGAATAGACATGTTTCCATTCCTGCATTAATATAGTTTCTACATAAAATAAATTTCTAGCCACTGAACACAAACTTATAGTGTCATTTTGCCCTTATCTGAAAAGTACATTTCTCTTTGCTTTGTTTCAGCCAGGAGTGGCAATCAGCTATCAGAACACAATGAATTCCTCCCCTAGAATCTTGAAATGTTCTTTATAGACCTGGGAATGAGGTACCATCTTAGCCTCCAATCAATAATTATCAGTTCTTCTTTTTTCAGTCTTATAAATTATGGTCTAACAAATCTGTACCACACTTGTGCAGGCCATCTTTTCAGGACACACAGAGCCGAGGCTCCAAAGCTAAGAGATGTGGGTATGGTGTGCATGCTGGGATAGGGGTGTGGGAGTCTTCATATTTCAGGGAACTTTAAGATCCCTGAAATATGGAAAGAAACTGGAAGAAAATATTTGAATGGTAATTCACCCAACTGGCTAAACATGATTCTGAGCAGCTGGATAGCCTAGATGTCAAGTCTTAACCAAGCACTGGGCTTTAGGAGGTATTGAAACCAAACATTTTTTTCTAAATTCAAAAGAGAAAATAGCTATATATTTTATACCTTAATAAGTATAATTCATATAATAGCTTTTCTTCATCTCCAGGATCAAAAATCCCAATGCAAAAAATCTTCAAATGAATCAAATTACCCCCAGCCATCATCAGTTATAATACTGAAGCAAGTATGAGATCCAATATCAGGAACTCTGAGTTCTAATCCAGGCTTTGCTCACTCACCAAATGGTCATGGGAACCTCAAAAAGTTTGTGGAAAATGGAATTAAAAGATACATTTTGACGCAAAAAATTTGAAATTCATGCTTATAAGTGACCTTCAAAGTTTCTGTAATATGTCTATTATTTGGATTTCAAAATTTCTTGAACCAAAATAAGCTTATCTTTTAATTCTTTTGTTTCCATGCAGTGTAAGATCTTTGCTCCAGAGTTTGTCAGCGTTAGCAATGGTCAGAACACAGACGTGATCAGAAGGTGAAATCTCCCTGTTTTCATGCTAAGGGGAGAAGACAGAGAACAACTAGTAATAATGAATCCATAGTGTAGTCTACAGAGGATTCTATCTCTGTATCAGAATCTTGTCTTCCCTATTCCTGCCAGCAAGAAATATAGACTAGGTTGATTAAAAAAAAAAAAAAAGAATAGGTCTTGGGGCCGGTGCTGTGGTGTAGCAGGTAAGGCCACTGGCTGCAGTGCCAGCATCTCATGTGGGTGCCAGTTCAAATCCCAGCTGCTCCACTTCTGATCCAGCTCTCTGCTATGGCCTGGGAAAGCAGTGGAAGATGGTCCAAGTCCTTGGGCCCCTGCACCCACGTGAGAGACCCAGAGGAAGTCCAGGCTTCTGGCTTTGGATCAGCTCAGCCCCAGCTGTTGCAGCCATTTGGGGAGTGAACCAGCAGATGGAAGACCTCTCTCTCTCTCTGCCTCTGCCTCTCTGTAACTCTGCCTTTCAAATGAATAAATAAATATTTTTTAAAAAATAAAATAGGTCTTGAACAAGTAGTTTGAAGAGGAAGAATGTGTTATTTTTCTTTCTTGGTGAGAGTGAGCTTACCAAAGAATAGAATGCAGATGAATAATTGTAGTAGGAAATACAGTGTAATATTCTAGAAGCATCTATAGACACCTATAACATACAAAATAAAGGCTCTGAGCAGAGGCTGTGGCTCTCCAAAGCACACTCTACTCCATGTTTTTGTTCAAAATCTCTATTTTCCTAATTAAAATGTATTGAATAAATGAACAAATAATAAGACTATCCAACTTAGTCTGCTAAGAAAAGAGACCCAGTAAAGAAAAGGAAAGACTGACAACTTTTTAGAAACTCATAAATGTTTCTAGGGAAAGAAAACAGAGATTATCAACATACATACATCTAATGGGTGGGCATTTAGTACAGCCATTAAGGCACCTCTTGGGACACCCCCATCCCATATCACAGTTCTTGGGTTTAAGTCTCAGCTGGGCTGTGATTCCAGCTACCTTTGGCTGAAGTGGTTGGATTCCTGTCACCCATGTGAGAGACCAGATTGAGTTTTCAGGCCCTTGGCTTTGGCCTAGCCTCACTCTGGCTTTTGGGGAAACCTGGGGTAAATCAGCAGATGGAAGATCTATCTGTTTGCCTTTCAAATAAAGTTAATTTTAAAAAAACAGATACTGCTAACAAGCACTTTCCTTGGAATCACAAGTATGAGTATTGCCTTTGCCAAATTAGCAGTTGAACAAGTCACAACCCCTTGGTTGTGCAGTTTTCTGATAGGCAAAACAGGGAACGATAGCTGCACCATCTACTTCATACTACTATTGCTCATTTATTCATTTAGTGATAAAATGTATCCTTTGAGACACAAGTATAAACAGAAACAGCATCATGATGGTGATGTTTGATCTTGCTCAATAAATTTGCTCCTTGAGACTGGTGTTGTGGTGTAGTGGGTTAAGCTGCCACTTGCAACACTGGCATCCCATAATGCTCTGCCAGTTTGAGTCCTGGCTGCTCTGCTTCTGAACCAGCTCCCTGCTAATGTACCTGGGAAAGTAGCAGAAGATGGCCCAAGTGTTTGGAACCCTACCAACCACATGGGAGACCCCAATGGAGTTCCAGGCTCCTGGATTCAAACTTGCACAACCCCAGCTATTGTCACCACTTGGTGAGTGAACAAGCAGATGGATGATTTCTCTCTCCCTCTATCTCTATCTCCCCTTCTCCCTGTCACTCTTTCAAATAAATAAATCTTTAAAAATAAAATAGAATAGCTCCATTATTGAGCACTACATATTTTGAAGCAGGTACTGTGCTAAGAATTCTTCTTAAATTACAACATTTCATGAGAATTTTCATTGTCATATTAATTTTCATATGAGATAACCATTTCTGAGAAGGTAAGTAACTTGCCCAAGATGAAGAGCTAGGATTTCAACCCAAGATTGTCTGAACTCCAAACCCACATTTACGGGTGGCTGTTTAGCACAGCAGTTAAGATGCTACTTAGGATACCTGGATCCTCTTTTAGAGCACCTGGGTTCAAGTACCAGCACCACTCCTGTTTCCAGCTGCCTGCTAGCACATACCCTTGGAGGCAGCAAGTGATGGCTTAAGTGGTTGAGTCCCTACCACCCACATTAGAAACCTGGATTGAGTCCTGGGATCCTGCTTTCAGCCTGGCCGAGCACTAGCTATTGTAGGCTTTTGAGTAGTTAACCAGTAGATGGGGCATCTCTGTCTCGACCACTCACTCTTTGTCTTTCAAATGTATGAAAATGAAAAAAAACTCATGTTTATTCTACTACCACACTGCCATGTGTGATGTAGCTACTAGCCAAGAGGTCTTTAATTTTTCTAATCAGAATACAAGTGGCCAATAAATGTGTTGTGGTTTTTTGTTTGTTTTTGGTTGGCAAATCTAGTTTCTGAAAAGTATAACAAATCTTTGTCAACTCAGCCCTGGCACAACTCAATCTGTCTGAATTATTCCCTAAAAATGAAGGTTGAAAGTGATGACTGGAATAGTCCTAGACAAAAAGGCACATCTGCCTAATCAAGGCTGTGTGTGATGACACAGTGTTTATTAGCAACAGAGAGACTTGATATGGATGTTCTCTGGGATTCAGTGTTGAACCCATTATGGATTGAAGGGAAAAATGTACTTCCATTTTTTCCTTCAGGGATTATCCCCATCATTTAGCATCACTGGTGATGGGGCAGTCGGTCATAATGTTGCATGAGCAGCAGTTTTCTGGATCACTTGTGTTGATGCAGGTCATTGGACAAAGAAAGCTTAAAATCCTTCCTTGCACAAGTCACAGTTGTTACCAGGATGTTCCAGTTTAAAGATTAACTCTTTGTTGATTCACATTTGGACAGACTACTGTTTCTGCTGCAGCAACTAAATAGTTGAAGGAACCAGACACCTTGTATAAATGATTAACAGACTGGGTTCATTGACTCTTAGTTAATTGTAGCAGGTCAGGGCTGAAAAGAAACTTGGAAAGCAGTGGACCTCTCTCTCTCACTTTACAGAAGAGAAAACTAGAGCTCAGGAAAGGAAAGTGATTTCTTTAGTCACATAGTCACTGCTTATTTGATGTAGATGTACTCCTTCTTAGTCAAAAAGTGAAGAAAAAAGTGGTTATAGATATAAAAAAGTGTACTATAGATATAAAATAAAACCAGTGCTGATATGTGTGACGTTGGGTAAATCTGAACTTCAGTTTGGTCTCCTAAGAGATGGTAATACTGCACTGATGCAATTCACTACCTAAGTTTTTATGATAAACAAATAAAACTATCGTTTAAGGAGATGGTGTAATAGCCCACACCAAAGATGGTTTGTAATTTTTTTATAATGAGGCACCTGCAGCAGCAACTTCCTCCTCTAAGATGCCATCTAATGCTATGGTCTAGATTTTCAAGCCTGTGGCTGAGGAAAATTTCAATCTTTGGGTATAAGTACAATTATAAAACATCTATTGAATGACTCTCTCCCATCTGCCTCTGTTATTGGAATTTTTCATTGGAGTTTAAGATTCCACCTTCTAGAAAGACTCACTGTAAAGGGGGGTGGCCAACAGGGGTGAAGGTCAACCCTAATTTTCTTCCCTTTCTCAAAGAGGTGATGAGAAGTTTACAATCAATGAAGGATGACAAATGTCCTTCACTGTAGAGGGGTTTAGTGACAAGTTAGCAGAGTATCAGAAGGTGGTCAGAGACAAGAACAGTAATCTCAGAAATATCTTGTGGCACTACAAAACAAGAGGAAAATATCAGATGTGTTCCTCTCCCCAATATTTATTTTTCATGAGTCTGGAAAGAAGTCACTGTTTACCAATGTAATCTCCAGAAGCATGTACATCCACGCAGGCAAACACACACAACACTTATATAAGCACAATGAGACACATACCCTCTGCTGACTTTTTGGGAAAAAAATATCTGTCTAACCATGTGAGAGACTTTTTGCATTAACAGCTTGTATAGCCCCACTAAGCAGAAAATCAGACTGACTTTTTTTTTGGAGGAATGCATATTTGTTCCAATTTTCCTGTCTAAATTATCCAAAGCCCTTACAGTCTTGATGTGGCTCACTTAAAGATCATCACTCATGTTACTGAGTGGGTTGCTGAGTGATCACACCTACACAAGGTATTCTTCTGGGTGTTAGAAAATGACAGGAGTTAGCTGTATTACTGTATGTACTGGAATTAACTCAACCCTGCAAGGTTCCATGAGCACCATATAAGGGAAGATATTTATCCTGCAACCAAAGTCAGGGGAGAGAAGGTGGAGGGCTCGGGCATTAAGTGATTTATAATTGAAAATGTTTCAATCAGCAGACAGCTTAAAAGTCCCATGGACTTTCACTTTAACAGGTTTCCTTTTTGGTGCTCAGTTAGTTGTCACCGATCAGTGAGAACATATGATATTTGTCCCTTTGGGACTGGCATATTTCACTCAGCATAATGTTTTCCAAATTCCTAACAGGGATCATTTTCAGTTAAAATTTAAACACCTAAGAATAATTGTGTGTTAATTACAGAGTTCAAACAATAGTACTAGAACAAAAAAAAATACTAAAATGGATAAAGTATTAGGTTGTACATCGACAGTCAGGACAAGAGCTGATGAACACTAAGAGAAACGGTGACTTGATCAGCCCTTGCCCTGACTATTGATGAACAACTTAATACGTTATCCCTCTTGGTATGTTTTTTGTTTGTTCTACTTAATACTTTTGGTGCCCAAAGCCTGGGACCCAGACCACCAGGGAAAGCTCAAATCAGACCTGTCACTGCCCTCTGCAAGGCCAGCCTGACCATGAGGTCCATGGTGGCCACACATTCTGACTGTGTTGTGGATAGGCTTGTATAACAGGAAGTCACAGAAAGGCAAGTACAGGGACCGAGAGGTACTGGGAAGGATCAGAGAGTAAGGTATAATCAGCATCCTAACTCAAAAGGCTTCCATAGCCTTGGAAACTCATGACTGGAGCATAGGGAGATTACTGATGCCATAAACAGGAGTGTCAATTTGTAAAGTCAACAACAGGAGTCACTGTGCACTTACTCCTCATGTAGGATCTCTGTCCTTAATGTGCTGTACATTGTGATTTAATGCTATAACGAGTACTCAAATAGTATTTTTCACTTTGTGTTTCTGTGTGGGAGCAAACTGTTGAAATCTTTACTTAATGTATGCTAAACTGATCTTCTGTATATAAAGAGAATTGAAAATGAATCTTGATGTGAATGGAATGGGAGAGGGAGTGGGAGATGGGAGGGTTGCGGGTGGGAGGGAAGTTATGGGGGGGAGAAGCCATTGTAATCCATAAGCTGTACTTGGGAAATTTATATTCATTAAATAAAAGTTAAAAAAAAGTCCCATGGACTGTTGCCAACAATTAACAATATAGCCACTCCAAGCTGTGTTTAACATAACCACTAATGCAAATTAGAAGATTTTACATTAAAAAATTCTGTCAAGGGCCCAGTACTGTGGTGTAGTGGGCTAAGCCTCTCCCTGTGGTGCCAGCATGGTTCAAGTCCTGGCTGCTCCACTTCCAATCCAGCTCTCTGCTATGGTCTGGGAAAGCAGTAGAAGATGGCCCAAGTGCTTGGGCCCCACACCCACGTGAGAGACCTTGAAGAAGCTCCTGGCTCCTGGCTTCGGTCAGCCCAGCGCTGGCCATTGTGGCAATTTGGGGAGTGAACCAGTGGATGGAAGACCTCGCTCTCTCTCTCTCTCTCTGCCTTTCAAGTAAATAAAATCTTTTGTAAAAATCTGTCAATTTCTCTCAATTTCTTTTATTTGGCACATAAAGACTACTTGCTATATATCAAATGAGCATCATTCTAAAACAAACAAATGATCACGTAAACATGGAAAAGGAAATTATTTTTTAAAAATGAAGCAAAACCCAATTAAAACCTTCTTGTTCCTTATAATACTCAGCAAGAGGTTTTTCAGGTCTTAATTAGCTTTCCTCCTTATCTCTGGTAGAACAGGCCCACGAAGTTTTTTGTGTCATTTTCACAAAGACATTTGAAAAATATGTGATCGCCCACCTGGAAGACATGTGAGCTCATTTTCATTTTATTTGAGACTTACTGCCGGCAATACATCTAAGTTTGTATATTTTAACTAGCAATTATGTAAAAATTATGGAAGATGCTGTTAGGAAAATTGATTCCATTTAAATTAGGAAGGAATATTCTGCTATTATTTCTGTAGCCAGAGGTCTAGTGTCATAATAAGCATGATTTACAAAATGAGTTTCAAGCCGTTTTAAAGGACATTATTCTCCTAATTTGTTTTTTACCATTTCTTGACTATTTTATCATAATAATTTTTAATTTTTAAATTTTTTTTCTTTTTATATTTTTATTATTTTCCAGAAACCTTTGATTTAAGATATACAAACTTCATGCATTTCATAAATACAAATTTAGGATTGATATACTGCATCATTCAGAATTTTTTTTAGTTTTTTTTATTTTTCCATTAATTTAATTTTATTTTTTAACTTTTATTTAATGAATATAAATTTCCCAAGTACAGCTTATGGATTACAATGGTTTCCCCCCCATAACTTCCCTCTCACCCGCAACCCTCCCCTTATCCAATCCCTCTCCCCTTCCATTCTCATCAAGATTCATTTTCAATTATCTTTATATACAGAAGATCAATTTAGAATATATTAAGTAAAGATTTAAACAGTTTGCACCCACACAGAAACACAAAGTGAAAAATACTGTTTCAATACTAGTTATAGCATTAAATCACAATGTACAGCACATTTAAGACAGAGATCCTACATGAGGAGTAAGTGCACAGTGACTCCTGTTGTTGACTTAACAAATTGACACTCTTGTTTATGGCATCAGTAATCACCCTAGGCTCTTGTCATGAGTTGCCAAGGCTATGGAAGCCTTTTGAGTTCGCTGACTTTGATCTTATTTAGACAAGGTCCTAGTCAAAGTGAAAGTTCTCTTCTCCCTTTAGAGAAAAGTACATCCTTCTTTGATGACCTGTTCTTTTTTATTATTATTATTATTTTTATTTGATAAATGTAAATTTACAAAGTGCAACTTTTGTGTTGTTGTAGCTCCCCCCCCCACCTCCCTCCCTCCTGCAGCCCTCCCCTCTCCCACTCCCTCTCCCATCCCACCCTTCATCGAGTTTCATTTTCAATCACCTTCATATACAGAAGATCAACTTAGTATACACTAAGCAAGGATTTCAACAGGCTGCACTCACACAACCGCACAAGGTATAGGGCATTGTTCAACTAGTAGTGTTGTTTTTAAGTTTCATAGTAAAACACATTAAGGACAGAGATCCTACATGGGGAGCATATACCCAGTGACTCCCGTTGTAGATTTAACAATTGACACTCTTATTTATGACGTCAGCAACCACCCGAGACTCTTGCCATGAGCTGTCTAGGCTGTGGAAGCCCCTTGAGTTCACCAACTCTGAACTTGTTTAGTCAAGGCTGTATCACAGTGTCGGTTCCTTCCTCCCTTCAGAGAAAGGCGCCTCTCTCCTTGATGGCCTGTTCCTTCTGCTGGGGTCTTGTCCACCAGGATCTTTCATTTAGGTTGTTTTTGCCACCGTGTTGTGGCTTTCCATGCCTGTGAGACTCTCATGAGACTTTTAGGCAGATACGTCATTCAGAATTTGATTCTACTCTCTTGTGTTCTTAAAATCACAACTAAAAGTTAATTAAAATTAATTTTTTCAAATAAATATAAAGTATCCATTTTTGCAGAGTGCCCTAATGAATGTGTCTGAAGACATCCTTTGTTTCTTCTCACTCTTCAATAGTCAACTCCAACTGTTTGATGTTTTGGTGAATGCATTCTTTGCCAAACTCCTAAGTATAGTATTGGCACCACTAATAAGAATTTGTAGCCAGTGTTTCCACATCTGAGATTATTACCTCTAATTTAAGTATACATTTTAATAACTTTTTTTATTTATTAGACAGGTAGAGTTACAGACAGTGAGAGAGACAGAGAGAAAAGTCTTCCTTCTGTTGGTTCACTCCCCAAATGGCCGCTACAGCCGGCGCTGCACCTATCCAAAGCCAGGAGCCAGGTGCTTCTTCCTGGCCTCCCATCAGGGTGCAGGGGCCCAAGCACTTGGGCCATCCTCCACTGCCCTCCTGGGCAACAGCAGAGAGCTGGACTGGAAAAGGAGCAACTGGGACTAGAACCCGGTGCCCATATGGGATGATGGCACCACAGGCAGAGGATTAACCATGTGAGCCATGGTACCAGCCCCAGAAGTATACATTTTAAAATATTAGCATTCTCCCAAGTTTTTGCAGAGGTGTCTTTTGAGTCTGAAATGAAAATCCAAAGGGAAGTTAATTTATCTCTCTGCCTTCTTGCTCCAAATGCAAACTAGGCCTGCTATGGGTTGAGTAATTGGATTTTGATGATCAAATGATTTATTTTTATCATGCAGGAAGTTTTTCTTTTATTATAGTTGATTTTTTATGTATTGCAAAAACATTTACAAAAGAGAAGATAGAAAACAGAAGGGAGTATGGAGTTCCCTTCTCACATTCTGTTTGATCTTACCTCTTTCTCACAGTACACCTGTTCCTTTGGCCCACAGCAACCTCTCTGCAGGCCCCAGGCTGGATGAATCCAGCTGCTTCTCCATGGCCTGGTTCTAGCTGTGTATCTGTCCCAAAACCTCTCACAGACAACCGGGACATGGATCGGTGGTGTAGAATGTAATATGGAAAGCAATATATGAGTGAACTTCCCACAGAACTCCCTGGAGCTGTGGTTGCTATGATATGAGTACGTGGCAGGCCTATTTCTAACATTTCAGCCCTACTTTACCGTTGGCCTTCAACTAATGGGAGTAACAGGCCACCCTGCACAATGGCTTCATCAAGACAGTCCCATAGCTTCAAATAGTACCATTTACTAATCCTCATAAAAATTTTGAACATCAATTTTCTAAATACAGAATAATAATAAATAATATTATATATTATTATTATTTGATATGTTAGTAAAAATAATGGCAGCTCTCACATTGCAAATGGTTATTGTGTTTCAGGCACCTTGCTATGTGCTTTATGGACCTTATCACATTTAATGCTACCAAAATGCCATGAGGTCAGTTCCATGATTACCTTCATTGTACAAACGGAGAAGCTGAAGGTAAGAAAGATAAACTTACCCCATATCATAGTATCCAGTAAGTGAGAGAAATGATATTAGAATGCAATGAGGTCTGCTTCCCAAATCCACACTCCTGACTTCCAAGTTGCTGGTTCTTACTGCAACCTGCATTTCAGAATCATAATTAAATTTGTATCTCTGGAAGTGGAATCTAGAAGTCAGTAATTTTTTAATTTTTTTTTATTTTTTTAACAGGCAGAATTAGAGAGAGAGAGAGAGAGAGAGAGAAAGAGAAAGGTCTTCCTTCCATTGGTTCACCCTCCAAATGGCCACTACAGCCGGCGCTGCACCTATCCGAAGCCAGGAGCCAGGTGCTTCCTCCTGGTCTCCCATGAGGGTGCAGGGCCCAAGCACTTGGGCCATCCTCCACTGCCTTCCCGGGCCACAGCAGAGAACTGGACTGGAAGAGGAGCAACTGGGACAGAATCCAGCGCCCAACCGGGACTAGAACCCAGGGTGCCAGTGCCACAGGCAGGGGATTAGCCAAGTGAGCTGCGGTGCCGGCCAGACGTCAATAATTTTTAAAAGGCTTCCAAATATTTCTAAAAAAGCCAAAAGATATCTGAAGTTTTACTGAAATTTTATTCTCCAAAATATTTTTGTTACAGTTTAGTTACTTTTCTAGTATGCTAAATGTTCACATTTGACCTTGGGAAAGTTGTTTCCATGTCCGAGTCTCAAAGTCTAGCCAAGCTTGAACATGCCAAGATCTATGGCTTAAATTGGGACTCATGAAGGCCCATACACTTAAGAACCTTGGGATTAGTGTTGTGGCACAGCCACCACCTGTGATACCAGTCAGCCATTGAGCGCTGCAAGTCCCAGCTGCTCCTCTTCCGAACTTGCTCCCTGCTAATGGCCTGGAAAAGGGTTGGAACAAGACCCACATATTTGGGCCCCTGCCACCCACGTGGGAGACCAGGATGGAGTTCCAGGCTCCTGGCTTTGACCTGCATCAGCCCTGGCCATGGTGGCCACTTGGGGAGTGAACCAGCGGAAGGAAGATCTCTAACTCTGCTTTTCAAATAAATAAAATAAATCTTTTATTAAAAAAATCCTTGAAGGTACAAGGCTTTACTGGGCATATATTTGGAGCTACAACAATCCAATTAAACTATTCAGCTATTGAGGGTATCATTGTTTGAGAAAATTTCATCAAATTCCCACTCATTTTCAATACATTTTAATTTTACCAGCTAGATACGCTCCCTGACACTTTGGTTTTCTGATGCTAGTCAGCATTTCTAGTGGCCCTTGTCCATGTTCACATCTAAATTATAACTCTCCAGGTATAAGTAGCCACACTACTCTCACTGCTGTCTGTCCTTCCATTCCTCAAACAAATATTTACTAAGTAGATACTATATGCCTGGCATTGTTCTCAGAGATGTTAATATAACACTGAACAAACCATAAAAATAGTCTTGTCACCAGCACTGGTGCTGTGGTGAAGCAGGTTAATCCTCTAATTGTGGTGCTGGCATCCCATATGGGCACCGGTTCGAGTCCCGGCTGCTCCTCTTCTAATCCAGCTCTCTGCTGGGGCCTGCCTTGAAAAGCAGTAAAAGACGGCCCAAGCACTAGGGCTCCTGAACCAGCGTAGGAGACCAGGAAGAAGCTCCTGGCTCCTGGCTTTGAACTGGTGCAGCTCCGGCCATTGCAGCCATTTGGGGAGTGGAACAGTGGATGAAAGACCTCTCTCTCTGTCTTTCCCTCCCCCTGTCTATAACTCTACCTCTGAAATAAATAAATAAATAAAATCTTAAAATAAAGTCTTGTCTTCATGAAGCTTACATTCAACTGGCAGGAGACAAATACAAAATGAGTAAGCAAACACTTAATGCCTCTGCTGGGAACAAATACTAAAGAGCGAAAGAAAGAAGAAAAAGGTGGTAGAGGGTTAAGGGTGCTATTCAGGAAAGGGCTTTCTGAGGAGATACTGTTTGAATGGAAATTGGAATGAAGGGAAGCACAAGGGTTCTCGGGGAAAAAATATTCCATGTAGCTGGAAAAGAACATTTTTCTAGACCCATACATCACACCTTTGGGGGACACTTAATGGGTGAGGGCTGGGCCAGCTCTCAGGCCACAGCTGTATAATTTGGAGATGAGAGCAGTTCACCGTGACCTAATTGCTGCTTCTTCTTTCTCACTCCAAGGCCGTTGCTAGTACATACTCTTTGAAATGACATATGAAAAAGGTTTGAGTAGCAACAGAAGCAAGCTAATGAATGGTAATTATTATTTGTTAAAGATTTATTCATTTGAAAGACAGAGATTTTAAAGATTTGTTTTATTTATTTAAAGGCAAAGTTACAGAGAGAGAGAGAGAGAGAGGGAGAGAGAGAGATCTTCCATCCGCTGGTTCACTCCCCAGATAGCCGCAATGGCCAGGGCTGGGCCAGGCCTAAGATAGGAACCAGGAGCTTCATCCAGGTTTCCTACAATGGGTGGCAGGGTCCAAAGCACTTAGACCACCTTCTCTGTTTTCCCAGGCACATTAGTACGGAGCTGGATTGAAAGTGGAGCATCTGGGACTTGAACCTGTGCCCATACAGGATGCCTGCATCACAGATGACAGCTTTACCTGCTCTGCCACAATGCCAGATTCACAAACAACAATTATTAAAGGCATAATAGCTAGGAACACAGAGTTAACGTCTAAAGGATATAATCTCTACTTCCTAAAGGGTGTTTAACTATGAACAAATTATTTTAGCTTCCTTGTCTAGAGTATAAGAATAGTGAGTTGACACATAAAAATTCTTTCAATATCTTGTGCAAAACGATTGCTGGTTGTAATAATTATTATAATTTAAAACCTAGTTATGGAAGGGGAACTGGTTCTGGAGACAGGAGACTTGGGATGAAGTGCCAGCTCCATCACTTATTACACAAGTGACCATAAATATGTCATATAAGTTCTCTGAGCCTCTTTATGCCATCCATGGAAATTGGGATAGTGATTTATACTCAGCTCAAGGGTTGTTATATCACCCCCAAAATTTAAAATTGTTGAGCACTATTTAAAATTACAATTTTGTGGGCAATATTGTGAAATAGCTGGTTAAGCCTCCACCTGTAATGCTGGCATCCTATATGGGTGCTAGTTCCTGTCCCAGCTGCTTCACTTTCCATCCAGCTCCCCGCTAATATACCTGGAAAAATCAGTGGAAGGTTGCCTAAGTGCTTACATCCCTGCCACCCATATGGGAAACCTAGGTGAATCTCCTGGCTTTGGCCTGGCCCAGCAATGGCCCTTTAGCTATTTGAGGAGTAAACTGGCATATGGAAGATTTTCTCTCTCTCTCTCACTCTCTCTCTCTCTCTCCAACTTTCAAAATAAATAAATCTTCAAGAAATAAAGATGCAATTTTGGTGCCTGCTTTGTGGCACAGCGGGTTAAGCCACCGCCTGAGATGCAGGCATAATGTCGGAGTGCTGGTTTGACTTCTGGCTGCACTGCCCTTTTTTAAGATTTGTTTATTTGAAAGAAAGTTACAAAGAGGTATAGGTAGAGGGAGAGAGAGAGAGAGAGAGAGAGAGAGAGAGGTCTCCCACCCACTGGTTCACTCCCCAGATGGCCACAACAGCCGGAGCTGCACTGATCCAAAGCCAGGAGCCAGGAGATTCTTCTAGGTCTACCACACCGATGCAGGAGCCCAATGACTTGGGACATCTTTTAATGCTTTCCCAGGTCATAGCAGAGAGATGGACTGCAAGTGGAGCACCCATATGGAATCCTGGGACTGCTAGTTACCCACTATACCATAGCGCTGGCTCAGAGTTGCATTGCTTTCAATCTAGCTTCCTGATAATGCACCTGGGAAAGCAGCTGAAGATGACCCAAGTACTTGGGCCACTACCACCCATGTGGGAAACCAAGATGGAGTTCCAGGCTCCTGGCTTCAGCCTGGACCAGGCCTGGCTATTGCAGTCATTTAAGGAGTGAACCAGCCGATGGAATCAATCTCTCTCTCTCTCTCTCTCTCTCTCTCTCTCTCCATCTCTCTCTGTAATTCTTTCAAATACTTAAAAGAAAATAAACATTGTAGTTTTGCCCCAATCAGATGAGAGAATACAAAGCTACAGAGCAATATATGATCTGAGAACTTGCAATGGCTCAAGGTACAGGTGTTGTAACTACCTCTACTTAGCAAAACTAATATCGATTCCAAGGTAATTTTTACAAAATCATAAAGTAAGCCATTCACTTCCTCTTTAGCACTAATCCTTCTCTTTTCTGGTCACCCAAATTTGACAAAACTTTATTTTCCACATGGAATTTCTGGATCATAAATGTTTTTAACAGAAAGGGATCTTAGAGTTCATCTTGTCTCCTCTTATCCCTGCACAAATAAATTGAGGCCCAAAAAGGTAAACTGATTGGGCACAGTCACACATTGACTAAGTGGGAGAATCAGACTCCATATACCCCAATTCCTTCCAGTGCTCTTCATAGTATAGGAATTGTCTCTACTCCTTACTGTTTTCTAGCCTCAATCCCACCTATTTCATTGCATTTAAAAAAGTTCTGTTTACAAAATGAACTTCTGAGTTATTTCTATCAAATAGAACATATTTCCTCATCTAATTGGGTGAACACAAAAGAGTCCTATTGCCCATCTCTTATAATATTTCATGTTGGTAGTTGAAATAGTATCAACAATTGGATTGCATTCAAATATACATTCATTTCTCCGGGGTGTTTCAACACACTACAGTAAAATTTCTCTTACTCTCATAAAATTGTATTGGAATGCAAGAAAAAACAATGGGACAGGTGGCTCTGTGAATGTCAAAGACCATTAAAACCCACCAATGAGTTAAATTGCCCGAAAAACACAAGCATGCCCAGAAACAACAAAGCATGGTAGGTGGCCATAGGCCAAAGGCTGACCAAATGCAAGGGTTTCTGTGTCAAGTAACAGGAAGCACCTTATGGCCAGACAAGACGTGCCCTTGCATCTGACATTTTGTTCCAAAGTCCTGATTTTCACTAGTGACATCATTCTGTGGACAAATAATGAACTGGGTTTTCTCCAAATTGTCTCTATGGGGCTTGCAACATAACATTCTCCATGGAGACTGTGCTATAATTCTTAGGTTTTACCTCCTGTGAAGTTCTGGTGACATCATCTGAGAGGCTTGGCAAAGGTGGAGGGGTCAGTCAAATGTGAGAATGTTTTACAACAAGACACTAATAGAAACTCTCACAAAAGTGATTTCTTTCCTAGTGATTCAGGACTACATCAATTGTTCAAGAGACTGACACCCTCCAGCTACCTAACTAAATTAAATTTTAGAAATGTTTCTCGCTGTCTACAGACATACCACCCTGAACGCACCCAGTCTTGTCTGCTCTCATAAATGTTTCCTGCTGAGGCAGCACCTCTTTTTGTAGAGCCAAAAAAAACAAAGACCCTGTCCGATATGGTGCTTCCTTTCTGTTCTACCTCACAGGTCAGTAGGTCTTGTGTGCCTTCCAAACATAATACTCTCCTCTCCCGAGGTAAAAACTATCACATATCACTTCAGATGCTGAATGTTATAACAACACTGACCACAGTGATAATAGATCATGTTTATTGAACACTTTACTCCGTGAGAGATAAATCCTACCAAATCATTGAATCCTCAGAACATCCTGAGGTAGATACTATTACCTGCTACTTTAATCAATAATGAACCTGAGGCACAAAGAAGGGAAGCAACTTGCCCGAGGTTACAGCTAGTGAGTAATGAGAAGGAATCAGGACTCAGATAATTTGACCACAAAGCCTACCATCTCAATAACTTATGCTTGGTATTAGAGGTTTAGAGCCTATTTGACCTAAAAGCAAAGCAAGTTAATTAGGCCAGCTTAGGAGCAAAGACCTAAAGAAAATGGGGCTAATAAGATTACAGGGTCTCCAGAAAACCTCCCCCGTGATGGTTTTTTCAAACAGTGCATCTGTCTTTTAATACATTGTCACCATAGATGTATACAAGAGAGTGATTCAACGGCTGTTAAGAAAATGGAATTAAAAGTTTATTTTGCTAGGAAAATTTTCAAAATCCATGCATGACTTTTGAATCATTCTCATTTTCCTTTTTATTAAAAGTTTATTTTTATTTGAAAGGGAGAGAGAGAATATTCCATCTGCTGGTTCACTCCCCAAATTCCCACAACAGCCAAAGTTAAGTCAGGCTAAAGCCAAAGCCCAAAACTCCATCCAGATTCCCCTCATGGGTGGCAGAGACACAAGTACTTGAGCTATCATCTGCTGCCTCATAGATATACTGGCAGGCAGCTGGATTCAAAGTTGTAGACATCCAAAGAAGTCTTTATTTGAAAGACAGAGCAAGACAGAGAGGGAGAGAGGTGTGGGGGGGAGATATTATATGTGAAGTGAGTTATTTTCTGACAACATATTGGAAAGCTGCATACTAGCCCCAGTAAAGCCATCTCCATTTTTTAGGGTCTAGAATTACTTAATCCGAAACGTCCTTAGATGTTATCTAGACAACCTCCTTCCTACAGGAGGAGTCATCCCTATAGTATCCCTGATACACAGTCACTGATCTCCAGGTTAACATTTTCAGTGACTGAGAATTCACTACTCAAGAGCCTGCTGTTTTATTTGTAAATATATTCAATTAGCAGAAATATATTATGTGTTCTGAAACAAATCTGCTGCCCTGGCACTTCCATGCGTTTTTCCTGTCTTAACTATCTAAGGTGTTCTGTTCAATTCAGCAGCCAACAGTCATATACAGTTATTTCAATTTAAGGTCACTACTATTAAATACAATTAAAAGTAAAAATAAATTAAATCTCAGCTCCTCAGGTGCTGTACCCATCTACCAGGTGCCCAGTGGCCAGTTGTGGCTAGAGGCTACTGTGTTGAACATTGTAATGATAGAAAATTCTCATCATCTCAAAGAGTTTTATTGGATCGCACTGCTCATTAGCAAAATGGAACATCTACTACTTTTTCTACATGAAAAATTGTCCAAATACTCCCCTCAGTCATTTTTAGATGAATAAATAACCTTTTTTACTTCTATTAGAACAGCATATTAGTTTTGTATTTCTGTATAACTAGCAATATTTTATCTTTTCATTGTATGACTAATGTATAAGTTTTTGGTTAACATGCAATAATTCTACATTTTAACTGGGTACAATGTAATATTTCAACACATGTACTATAGCATGTACTCATCATGTACTCATCAAATCAGAAAATTAGCCGGCGCCGCGGCTCACTAGGCTAATCCTCCACCTAGCGGCGCCGGCACACCGGGTTCTAGTCCTGGTTGGGGCGCCAGATTCTGTCCCGGTTGCCCCTCTTCCAGGCCAGCTCTCTGCTGTGGCCAGGGAGTGCAGTGGAGGATGGCCCAGGTGCTTGGGCCATGCACCCCATGGAAGACCAGGAAAAGCACCTCGCTCCTGGCTCCTGCCATCGGATCAGCGCGGTGCGCCGGCCGCAGCGTGCCAGCTGCGGCGGCCATTGGAGGGTGAACCAACGGCAAAAGGAAGACCTTTCTCTCTGTCTCTCTCACTGTCCACTCTGCCTGTCAAAAAAAAAAAAAATTAGCATTTCCATTTCCTTATCAGCTCAAGTTCCTCCCTTACAGTTCTTCAGAAAAAATATATGGTATCATGAACTATGTTCACAATAGCTACAAAAATATATCTAAGAATGAAGTTAACCAAGGATGTGAAAGAACTCAACAATGAAAATTACAAAACACTGATGAATTAAATTGAAGAAGAAACACAAGAAATGGCAAGACCTTCCATGTTCATTGATTGGAAGAAACAGTATTATTTGAATGTTTCTATTGATTTATAGTTTCAATTCAATATAGTTTCAATTCAATCACTATCAAAATAACAATGACATTGTTAACAGAATGAGAAAAACATTTCTAACCTTCATATGGAAACACAAAACACCTTGAATAGGCAAAAACAATTTTAAACAAAAAAGAAAGCTACAGGTATTATAGTACCTAATTTTGAGACATAATGCAGAGCCATTGTAACCAAAACAGCATAATACGGGCATAAAAACAAACACAAAGGTTAATGTAACAGAATAGAAATCCCAGAAATAAACCCATGGATATAAAGCCAACTGGTTCTCTACAAAGACACTAAAACATCTTGAAAAAAGGAGTATGTCTTCAATAAATGGTGCTGGAAAAAACTGGATATCCATAGGCAGAATATTGGAGCTTGGCACCCCTCCATATAAAAATCAACTCACAATGCATCAATGATCAAATTGTAACACCTGATACTATGAATATACTATAATAAAAGAGGAAACACTTCAAGATGTGACATAGGCAACAATGTTTTTATAAGGTCCCCAAAGCACAAGCAACATAAGCAAAACTAGCCAAATGAGATTTTATCCAACATAGAAACTTATGCACAATGAAGGAAATCACCACAAATCTAACATCTTAAAACAACACTCACTTATAATCTCACAAGTCTGGATGTCAGTAGTCAATGGGCTCTGAGTTTCATATGGTTGAAGTCAAGTTGCTGAGCAGGCTGGGCTCTGGTAAATAGGCTCTTTCAGATTATTGGAAAGCATCAGTTCTGTTGCACACTCTAAGAGTGAGCTCCCCATTTCCTTTCTGGTTATTATCCAGGGCCGCTCTCAGTAGAGGTTACTCTTCACTCCTTCCATGTGAGTCACTCTATTTCCACCACCTTCAAACTCAGCAACAGCTCCTCAGATTCTTCTCAGGCTTCAAATCCTTCTGACTTTCTATTACCCCACCAGCTGGGGAAAATGTTCTGTTTTTAAAGGATATATGTGGTTGGATTGGTCCCACCTGGATACTCTACCTATGTTAAAATAACCTGCAAAGTCCCTTTTGCTGATTTGTCATTCTATTCACAATATGGGTTTCAGGGTAGGGAATCTTAGAGGGCTATCTTAGAACTCAGTCTGCCACAAACAATTGTCTGTAGCTATCTAATCATGGCTATGGTACTTATATTTTCCACAGGGCTATTAGATTCAAGTTATTTCTTCCATTGGGTTCTACAAAAAGAGGTGCTACTTCAGCAGGAAACATTTCTAAAATTTAATTCCAACCAAAACATTGGTAACTCCATAAATGCAGCTTGAGGCCTCCTTGGGATGAGCAATTAGCCACAGGAATGAAATCAAAACTCATAACTCAAGATCTTTTTCCATCAATTCCTATTCAAAGGAACTAGAAGATCAGAGTCATTCATTTAATGATATTAACATGTGCTAAACTGAAAAAGCTGACTCTAAGGAGACCTTAACAAGGATTGACTTTGTGTGCTTAAAATATAGATCTCATTAGGAAGAAATAGAGAAGATATTAATAATTAAGAATTTAATACAGAAAATCAAGGAAAATTAGTAGAAGCAGTGAAGTTAAAAAAGGGTTAGCAAAACATTACATTTAATATCAATATAAAATGATGAGTTTTCCATTATTATCACCTGATGACCCTTGCTAACTCTTTCAGAATCCCAATTCTCACAAAAATATTTTCCTCTTTTGTGACTTATTGAAGAAGACAGTTATTAAAGATCTGGAACAGCTTAGAAGTAGCAGAGTGATATTCCCAAAAGTTCCAAACTTCCTAAGAAGCAAAATGTTCAAATGATGAGCCAGTTATAACATTCTTGTAGACAGAAACAACAACTGGGTGAAATACTCCAAACATCATTAAGCATCCTCCTTTGTAAAATTTATGAACCTCCTGTGCTCATGGGTCAATGTACAGTTCCTGAGTAAATGATTCTCAATGTGTATCTCTGTATCTTTCTAAAAAGGCAATAGTAATTAGCACACAATTATTCTTAGGTGTTTAAATTTAACTGAAAAGTGATCTCTGTTAAATATAAGAGTAGGAATAAGAGAGGGAGGATATGTACAATTTGGGACATGCTCAAGCTGACTTGCCCCAAATGGTGGAGTTAGAAACGTGCCAGGGGATTGCAATACAATCCCAATAAGGTGGCATGTACCAATGCCATCTCACTAGTCCCAGTGATTAATTTCTGTTCACAATTGATCATAATGATAGGACTAAGAGTCAAAGGGATCACATAAACAAGACTAGTGTCTGCAAATAATAACTGATAGAATCAAAAAGGAAGAGAACATTCCAACATGGGAAGCGGGATACACAGCAGACCCATAGAATGGCAGATGTCCTAAACAGCACTCTGGCCTCAGAATCAGCACTTAAGGCATGCAGATCCGGCTGAAAAGCCCAGAGAGTATTTCAGGCATGGAAAGCCAAGACACTCTGGCAAAAAAAAAAAAAAAAAAAAAAAAAAAACCACAAAACCCTAAATGAAAGATCTCTGCAAGTGAGATCCCAGTAGAAAGAGAAAGAATGGGCCATCAAATAAGGAGGTACCTTTCTCTGAAGGGAGGAGAGAACTCCTCCCTTTGACTATGACTTTGTCTAAATAAGATCAGAGTTAGCGAACTCAAAAGGCTTCCATAGCCTTGGCAACTCATGACTAGAGCCTAGGGAGATTACTGACGCCATAAACAAGAGTGTCAAATTGTTAAGTCAACAACAGGAGTCACTGTGCACTTACTCCTCATGTAGGATCTCTGTCCTTAATGTGTTGTTCCATGTGAATTAATGCTATAGCTAGTACTGAAACAGTATTTTACACTTTATGTTCTGTGTGGGTGCAAACTGTTGAAATCTTTACTTAGTATATACTAAATTGATCTTCTGTATATAAAGATAATTGAAAATGAATCTTGATGTGAATAGAAGGAGAGAGGGAGCGGGAGATGGGAGGGTTGCAGGTGGGAGGGAAGTTATGGGGGAAAAAAGCCATTGTAATCCATAAACTGTACTTTGGAAATTTTTATTTACTAAATAAAAGTTTTAAAAAAGGCAAGAGTCCTATCTACATTACCCACCTCAGGTGTGCAGAGTGGATAATAATAAATAAACAATGTCTTTAATATGCTTTGAAAGATCAAAAGTACTGTGGCATGGGGCCGGCACTGTGGCATAGTGAGTAAAGCCACCACCTGCAGTGCTGGCATCCCATATGGGCACTGGTTGAAGTCCCAGCTGTTCCATTTCAGATCCTGCTCTCTGCTATGGCCTGGGAAAGCAGTAGAAGATGGCCCACGTGCTTGGGCCCCTGCACCCACATGGGAAGACCCGGAAGAAGCTCCTGGCTCCTGGCTTCAGATTGGCACAGCTCTGGCTGTTGTGGTCAACTTGGGAGTGAACCAGCGGATGGAAGACCTCTCTCATTCTCTCTCTCTCTCTCTCTCTGCTTCTCCTTCTCTCTGTGTGTAACTCTGCCTTTCAAATAAATAAATAAGTAAATCTTATTTTAAAAAAAAAGTACTGGGGCCCATGTTGTAGCAGAAGCGAAGCCACTGCTTGCAGTGCCAGTATCCCATATTAAAGTGCCAACTGGAACCTTGATTGCTCAGTTTCTGATCCAGCTTCTTCCTAGTGTGCCTGGGAAAGCAATGGAAAGTGTCTCAATTGCTTGGGCTCCTGCCATCCTGGAGAACCAGATGGATTTCCTGGCCCCTGGATGCAGTCTGACCCAGCCCTGACCAGTGCAGCCATTTGGGGGGTAAACCAGCTTGCTTGCTTGTTCTCTCTCTCTCTCTCTCTCCTTCCCTCTTCCTCTATCACCCTGGCTTTCAAATAAATAAAATAAATTTTAGAAAAAGACCAAAAATATTATATGAGTATAAGGACAATCATGACAATGAATATTGACATTATTACAACACCCAGAAGAAAGGAGGAACCTACTTCACTCAAATCCTGTAACTTCGGGCAAAGCCACAGGAACGCATTGCTCTGAAACTTGCACATCTTGAAATCAGACACAGTGTATGTATAAATAATTTTAGAGTAAAATATGACTTTTGATTAACACAGTTTTCTACTTTCCTGGATAACAATGTCACTATAAATTAAATATATAAGTACTGTAAGTGGATGACACTGAGGCAAAAGAGAGACCCTCATTTGCTCTTTTGAATAGTTTAAACTGATCATCCCATATTCTGCTCCAAACAGCCTTTATTGCCAAATCCAACAGGATGCATACCTGTTCACACAGGTAACACTTATAGTGCTGACTAGCCCTGAGCATTTTACATAGGGCTTTCAAAAGACGCAAGTATCTAGAGTTTTTGCCAAGTGTGGCCACTTCCAGAGAAATTGCCCCATTCTTGACAACCCTGTTTCAACGTTTCCCAAAGTCCATTTTTCTTAACATGTACAGTTGTTATTATAAGTAATCCCATAAATCTTTAGAACTTTAAAGGGTTCTTAAAAATTGAGTCTAATTTTGTGTTTCTAAATGAGGAAACTGAGATGCAATGATGTTGGTGTCTTAAAACATAGACCATGATCACACCCATTGATTAAGAAGCATACCTCATTCTGGCCTAGGAGTCTCACTACCCATATGTATAAAAGACTGCAAAATCAGAATGACTCATAAGGCCAAAGACGAAATATGGATCAGGCCAACGTCCTATAGCAAATGATGAGTTCTGCTCCAATATGGCCTGTTTATTCATTTCCTATTGTCTAGGAAGGTTATGCCTATATATGTAATATTGTTTTTTATCTTATTATTCTAAAATAATATAGGCTAATAGAAAAGTTTAAAAAATAGTTTGAAGTGTTCTCATATCCTTTATTCAGCTTCCACTAAAATAAACAACTTGGAAAATCTTAGTAAAACTATCAAAACCAGGAAATTTAATTGTTTCAATACTTTTAACAAGACTAATGATCTTATTGGAATTTCACCAGGTTTCTTTTCCTAATCCACCATTGACATTCTCAGATCTAATGCATGCCACATATTGTTATATTTGATATATCTCTTTGGTCTCTTCCAGTCTATGACAGTCCTGTTGTCTTTATCTTTCACCACCTTGGTATTTTGGAAGAATATCATTCAGTTATTTCATTGAATATTTCTTAATTATTTCAGCTAATTTTAGAGAAAAGTCCAAATTGCATGGTTCGATGGTTCCATAAAGTGAAGCTCTTGGTTTACAACTTGCTCAGGTTAATACAATTTATCACTCACCTCTACGTATAGGTAGGTCCTTTTCACTTATGACCATTCCCTAGATAATGAAGTCCAATTTATCATCACTTATTTGCCAAATTTGGATTTCCTATTCTTTAGGTGGCTCTAGAGAATCATCCTGTGAAGCATCATGAGTAATGAGAAACATTGTCAGGACATACAATGTTAAGCTTATTAACATGTTAATCATGAGCTTGTGCTATTATCTTGCCTAGTTTAATTATGACAGAGTACTCTGGTGAAGCTGAACAACTGGACACAGTGATGCAGTCAAAATCCATGAAGAGATGATGTGTAAGTTACATGAAACATTCTGGAAATGCAAATCACAGGAGGACCAGACAATGTTAACTCAAGCCAGCCATATCCAAATCACTAGAACCTTCCAGGTTCCGGGGTTGCTGAGCATGATGCACAGCAATAAACATGCCACATCCTACTTCACCCTTTGATACATTGTGTTTTTGTAATAAAAGTGGGTGCCTGTCATAAAATAGAGGATGTGTGCTGATGGAAAGCAGTTGGGAAGAGGCCTGCCTGAATAAGTGATCTTGGAAACATCTCTTAATGTTTCTGAATCTGAGTTTCCTAATCTGTAGCATTTACTTCCCAAGGTCTGTTGGCAGTAGAAATGGGGTAGGGAGGCCAAATGAGAGAACAAAAAAAGGAAATGGTACAAGACAACAAAAAGAGCTAGTAATTCATTTAATATAAAGAATGATTTGATAGCATTATCAGTGGCATCAAAATGCTGGCTTTCTCAAGGTTGATATGTTTAAAATTGTTTAGTTGCTGAAGCTTATTTGAGAGGGAGATTTATTTGAGACAATCTGCTTCCTCAGATTGTCCCATGATCTCCATGATAGCACTCTTTTTCTAGATGAGTCTTCCTGTTAACCCTGGAATCTTCTTGGGAGCAATGGGCAAAGCTACTATTGGGATATACAGTAATCAATAAATACTGGGCAAGTGAATTAACAAATAATGACCCAATGAAATGAATTATCTTATTTGATCTGTTATCTTATCTTATCCTTCCAATAACCCTGAAAAACAAGTAGGATAGGTATTATTTCCATTTCAGTGTAGAAAATGAGACTTAGGCTTTAAATGGTCTACGTGTGATCATATGACTTAAGTGATTTGCATAGTGTTAGGCTAGAGAAAATGAAAGGAATGAGCTGAATTGTATGTCAACTGTGTTTTTTGCCTTGTGCTAAGCCAGGAGTAGCAAACACAGATGTCTTTTGGGCTCATCTGAATGTAGTTAATCAGACAGCATTAGACAATGGGAATTGTAGGGACAGTGGCAAAACAGAGTATGCATGGTGCAAGATAACCAAAGGATGCTTGCAGGTCACATTCAGCCTGGCTCCTATGGCACCTTCACATCCAGAATCTCATTTAACTCCTATCACAACCTGTAAAGTTCGCATTATCATCCCCTTATTACAAGTGAGGGCACTAGGGTTTAGAGCTGCTATGTGCCAGGGCACTGCTGGACTTATGAGATAGGGCATGAGTCTGGGCCACTTTCTGGGACCTTGTTGCCTGGAGATGCAAAATATCTGACTTTTATAACTGCTAACAAGTGTAAAAAGGTCAAAGAGAGAGGCTCAGCAAGACCGACTGTGGATGAACATTGTTTTGTCATGATTCCAATATAGATCCTCTCATTTTTGAAACACTACAGCAGAAAAAGATTATAAGGACCTTCCAGTTCACAGTTCTTCAAACTAATTTCATCATCCATTCCTGGGTCATAAAGTCAATTTCATAGATAATAACAAGCAATTAAAATAACCAAAAAGAATAGCACAAAAATATCAGACACCATCACTGATGCATGGATGGTTATATTTTTGTAAAGCTTGTAATAACAACTAAAAAACATGAATAGCAAATATCTTGGAAAGTCACTTCTCTGCTCCAATCTCTTGACTCTGCAAATGAGGGAACTGAGTGAGTAAATGTCCTGTCCAAAGTCATGTAACCAGTAATGGTTGGTTTCTCAATACCTAGATCATGGCCTGGTCATCCCATTTTGTTTCATTTTTTACCACTGTGTAATATTCTATAGTGTACATATCCCATAATTTCTTTATCCAGTCTTCAGTTGATGGGCATTTAGGTTGAATCCATGTCTTAGCTATTGTGATTGAGCTACTATAAACATGGGGGTACAGATAACACTTTTATTTACTGATTTCTTTTCCCTTGAGTAAATTTCCAGGAGTGGAATGGCTGACTCATATGATAGGTCTATATTCAGATTTCTGAGGAGCATGTTGTTCTGTCTCCATGTGTTTGCATATGTTCCACAGATTCCTGAATTGCTGATTTCCAGCTTCATTTCTTTATGGTCTGGGAAGATATATGGTGTGATTTCCATTTTTTGAATTTACTGAGACTTGCTTTATGGCCTAGCATGTGGTCACTGCTAGAGAAAGTTCCATGCACTGGTGAGAAGATGTGTACTCTGCAACAGTAGGATGAAAAGTTCATTCATAAATGAGAGCTTTGCAGGATATAGTATTCTGGGTTGACAGTTTTTTTTTCTCTTAAGACTTGGAATATATATCACTATTCTTTCTTAGCCTGTAGGATTTCTGATGAGAAATCTTCTGTGAGTCTAATGGATCTCCTACTGTGTCCAAGGCAAAAGGTGTAACCTTCACATTTTGGGCTACTTAGGAATATACTTCTTCAAGAGAAAAAAAATCATTGTTTTAAAGGACTGAATAGAATGGTATTTGCATGAAGCGAAGAATAAAAGGTAGCCTACTTTTCCATTCTTCCTTCCTTTAATGATGAGGAGAGAAAAGATTCTAAAATGTGCACAGGAGAAATGCCAAATGACTTTCAAAGCAACTCCAATTAGACTCACAGTGGACTTCTCATCAGAAACCCTACAGGCTGGGAGAGAATGGTGAGATATTTTCCAAGTCTTAAGAGAAAAATAAAAACCTGTCAGCCCAGAATACTGTATCCTGCAAAGCTCTCATTGATGAATGAAGGTGAAATAAAGAACTTCCATAACAAACAGAAATTGAAAGAATTTGTCACCATCCATCCAGCCCTGCAAAAGATGCTTCAGGATGTGCTGAACACAGAAACACAGAAACATGGTCATCACTATGCAAGGGCAGATGGGTGGCACCAAACAGGATGTGAAACCCTACTGATCAGTGTATGCTCTGCTTTCCAAAGTTACTAGGACCAAGAGCCTCCTCTTCACTACCAGTTATCCCTGCTAAGCCAGTTCTTCCTGGGAGTTCATGAGAACTTACTTTCCTGATTATCCACACTCCCTCTTGGAACATCTTCTACTACATTTTTACTGTGATCCAAATCAGCTGCAACCTTGATCTTCTTAAACACTGAGCGTCTAAGGTGGTATGGAAAAGACTGACTTCTTATGTGTTACCATCCTGACAGCCTTCAGACAACCCCTATGGTTCTTTCTGACTTTGATTAGAGACAATTGTCCCTTGGATTGACTGAAAAACAACAGTAGGCACAGATGAGACACAGTGGTTTCTTTCACTCTGTACAGACTCATGGACCATAGCCATTCTACCTTGGACACATCTGAAAACAATAGTTGAATAGAGAGCATTTCACTGTTTCTTTGCCCTCCTTTAAGATCATATGGGCCTCAAATTTTCATTTAGTCACCATTTCCAGCACAACTCATGGACTTTGCACAAGGCCAGCAATTGAGAAGCCTCTCCCAGTGACTGTTAGTGTCACTGTTGTTCTTCTCTTTCCTCCTAGAGTCATACTTGAATCATGCTACTGTTAATCACGCTTGGATTCCTCCAAGGCACTGCTTCTTTTGTAGTGGCCTGCCTATTTCTTATAAGGTTCATTATCACTAAGAACATCAAAAAGGACCCCTTAAGAGATGCTTGTAGGGCCACTGCTGTGGTGTAGCAGGCAAAGCTACTGCTTGCAGCACCTGCATCCTATATGGGCGCTGGGTCAAGTCCCAGCTGCTCCACTTCCAATCCAGCTCTGCTATGGCCTGGGAAAGCAGTAGATCGACCAAGTACTTGGGCCCCTGCACCCATGTGGGAGATCCAGAAGAAACTCCAGGCTTCAGATCTGTGCATCTCTGGCCATTGGAGCCATTTGGGGAGTGAACCAGCGGATGGAAGACTCTCTCTCTCTCTCTCTCTCTCTCTCTCTCTCTCTCTCTCCTTCTCTGTAATTCGGACTTTCAAATAAATAAATAAATCTTAGAAAAAGAGATGCTTGTTCACTTCTGCTACACTGCTATTGTATCACTCAGTACTCTCAATAGTGTCCTTCTCAATCTTTGTGAATGACTATATAGGTCTGTGGACAAAACATTTGCCAATGTATGGATTATTTTTTCCTTCACTGTCCACTGTTAAAGAATCCAAAAGAGGCCTGTATCCATTCTCCTTCACTTCACAAAAGAGCCATTTCTCAGAGACATTGGTGCAATTGAATGGGCCCATTATTCTGGAAGCTATTGTGTTCTTGCACCTAACTCTTAGTCTATCCCACCCTGCAGTAACCCTGACCACATAACCCTCGGTCTCCTAGGTATACTCATATGTACTATCTGAGCAAACAAGGTGGATCACTGACTGGGCACTCAGGTGTTTGCACACTGTCTGATCATTACATAGAAAAAAATAGATCAATGGCTCCCTGCAGAATGAGTGAATGCTCAGTTGGTAGCTTCACTAAAAGCCACTCCTCACTCTCCTTCATAATTTGTTGTGACATTTTAATTTTGCACAATGCCTTCTTGCATTTTTGTTGATTGTAACACAGCACCCACAGCAGCTTGAGTGGTGCAGCTGTGATAGCCCATGGGAATTGGTGTCCAATCTTATCATGGCTGCCCTCACAGATATTTAAGAATATGAGTGGTACATACAAGACTCTGTCTATGCCCCAGAGTCTGCAGTCGGGTTCACCCAGTGATGAAGAAGGTAGAAGAAGTGAGGGCCCCTGGGCCAATGTGTTCATGAGGTGATTCCTCTAATACCTCACCACCTTCAGACTTCTAATGGTTAGTTAACTCTTCACAGCCCACCCTCTTTAAAGGGATCCCTTCTCCCATTCTTTTATGGGCCATGTCAGCTCACTGAAAACTCTGGTCTCCTAAACTGTGACCAACACAACTTTTGCCTAGGAAAAAAAAAATTGGTTGTGCCTCCCAGAAGGATGAGTGCATTTTTTCACCTTCCAAAGACTCAACCTTTCTGGGTATCCATCCTAAGATCTCTGCCAGATTGTTTCAATGAAGAAGAACCCGGTCTTCTGACTCACATGAACAGGTAAGTGATTGCTTCAGAAGAAAATGGGAAGTCTATCAAAGGGGAGAAAACAAAAAAGATGTGAGAACTATGCAAAGCCACATATTGCAACCATGTTCCAAATACGCCTTCCCTGTCTTCTCTTGATAAAGCTCTGTGCTGGACATGGTTTAGATTGACTCATGAGAAATTGTTGTTTGCATTTCTTCTCAGCACCACTTTTAGGAATGTCACATGATAACTGAAAATAAGCTATGGTGGAAATATTAAAATCATGGAAACTGGAAAATTCTATAGATTGCAGTACTTCTCTTTTTTACCCCCAGGGTGTTAAAATATTTACCTGTACATAACTAAGTATAAATAAGTGATTGAGCTTAAATATGGGGAGCCTCAGAAAGCAGAGGGACCACAAAGCAGTCAGAAACCATGAATATATCAAAAACTCAAAGCTTTCCCAGAAATGATTGACCTGGCCCATCTCTGTAATTCTTTCCTGTGTCCCATGGGCCAATCTTGGGAACTGAGGATTTCCCATGAATAGTCCATTGAGGCTATGCCCTTCTTCAATAATTCATAACAGTTTTTTCTTTCTTATTCTTTGTGTCTGTATAGCTATGAGTTTTTAGTTTTCCTCTTCAAAAAAGTTGAAATCACACATTAGAGGTCATGACTCAGTTTCTCCTTATATTTTGCTCCTAGTTCTCCATCTGACACGAGGTTGACAGTTCAGACTAAAAGAGTAGAGCCTACATTTCTCTGATGTTGTGACAACCTGGCACTGAGCTCTCACATGCTTCAGGGACTCACCCAGGATTGAGAGGTAAGAGTAAAATTATCAGATCTTCTTGCACGTGCTACCCTGATCAGTCTGAAGTCCTAGCACATGGGGATCCCCTCTCTGATACATGCAAAAGCATTCCGTTCTTGGTTCCTCTCTTGACTTCAAGATCTCATGTCCCATGAAATCTTTTTTACTCACAGACTCTATATGTGTTTCTGCCTGTCCCTTGTTTCTGCCTGCCTCTTAAAGAGATGAAACTTTTACTACAGAAGAATCTTCTAACACTTTGCCATAATTGTTCCCCTCTTTCTTCTGAGTTCTACTTTCAACTATATTTCCTTGACTCCTCTAAAGTAGTTTGGGGAGTGTACTGTGTCAAGATTTGGCCCACAAATGTTGACATTTGTTCTTCAATAATTTCTCCTCTCCAATTCTTGTTCTCTAGGATGGAGATAGTTGTGGCCGGTTAGGGAGCCATAGATGGAAGACTTGGTTCCTGAGTGACTGCGTGGAGGAAAGCTGCCATCAGTGTAGCTTAATGGTTACAGCATAAGAAGCAAACATATTTTGCTTGGACACTAGCATTTGGGGGCCTAACAATAGTTTAGCCTATCATCAGAAATATCAAAGCTTTCTTTATTTTGCTCCATTTTTCAGCCATAGATGTTCTAGGCATGCTTTTCAGACTACTAGCCCTGCTTTTAAGAGCTCTGGGAAAAAATGTAATCCTCCTGATTCCCTGATACAAAATTTTGTCATTGGTGAGGATCAATGCCTGCTTTAAGCCCTTGGGCTGCAGCAATATCTCCTTCTACATAGGCCCAACATGTTCAGGTACCTACCTAGTATGTATAAAGAGAGTGCCTACCTTTCTTACTGTATTACTAGCAGAGCTTTGGGGGTGGAGGAAATCCCTTCCTGTACCCTGGCTTGAAAAAGAAGTTATAATATTGGAACAACTATGGAAATTTAACCATTTAGTGAGTATCTAAATGTGTGAATAAGATAGGATAATGATATTGGTTTTAAGATGGAAAATTCATTCTGTTTTAAATATCTATACTGAGGCAGGCATAGTGGCCCAGCAGATGAAGCCACTGCTAGCAATGCTGTCATCCCATATCAGAGCACTGATTTGCATCCTGGCTGCTCTACTTTCAATTCAGTCTCCTGTTAATGTGCCTGGTACTTGGGCCTTCATCACCCATGTGGGAAACCCAGAGAAATTCCTGGCTCCTGGCTTTGGCCTGACCCAGACGTGACCACTATGACTATTTGGGGAGGGAAGCAGTGGATGGAATATCTCTTTCTCTGTGTTTTCTTCTTTCTTTGTCACTCTGCCTTTCAAATCATAAACATACATACTGAAGTATTTAGGAAAGGAATGGTATAATGTCCATTAGTTACTTTAAAATATTTGAGCAAAATTAGGTTAAGCAGATACAGGAAAATATTCACAATTATTGCATATAAATAATGGATATACAAGTATTCATAATAGTCTTCTGTTTGGTAGTATCTTTGAAATTTTTAATATGCAAAGTGAAATGTAAAATAAAACATTTTTAATCCTTGTAAATAACTCTCACATTGTGAGCTTCCTTGCAAAAATTCGAAATAATAATGCAATTCTCAGTTTCTGTCTCTGGTCATTTTGTTTTTGTGCTTCATTCTGGTATAAGAGGCACAATGGTTTTTGTGAAATAGGTGAGAGGACACAGTTACCCAAAGTCTCTCTTTGCTGACTCACCCTGATGACTCTGACCTTGCCCTTCCCAAACTCATCCAGGCCTAAGTGGAATGTTTAGGGTTCATGTCATGAACATTTAGCATGAGGAAGAGGGCAGCAGATGAATGTGTTCCCAACAGTATGTGTGCACGAGTCAACTCTTTGTGCCAACTCATTGATTTCACATACCCGAAGAATGGATGCCTACCTGTTACCTCCCCAGCCCTTGGCACAAGATCAGTTCTACTGACTGTTGACAATAACTACACCACCAGATATTGCCATGTTCCTAGAAATCTTATACTCCCTGATAAAGTTATCCCAAAGATTTTATTCTATACCTCAAATTGGTGGAGAATATTAACCTACGTGCATGGATTCAGAAGCCTTCCAAATGCATCCATGCCTTCCTTGCAACCCTTTTGATTGCTCTAATGGGATAGCAGCCTTTTAAAACTTAAAAAAAATGTTTTATTTGAAAGGCAGTTACAGAGAGAGAAAGAGGGAGAGAGAAAGAGAGAATGTATTTTCCATCCGCTGGTTCACTCCCCCAAAAGACCCCAACAGCTGGAGTTTGGCCACGCTGAAACCAGGAGCCTGGAACTCCATCTGGGTTTCCCATGTGGGTGTCAGGGGTCCAAGCACTTGACCTGTTATTTACTGCTTTCCCAGGCATATTAGCAGGGAGCTGGATTGGAAAGTGGAGCAGCTTGGATTTGAACTGGTATCCATAATGGATGCCAGTTTCACAGACAGCAATTTGATCCACTGCAGCACAATGTCGGCCCCTTAAAAACATCATTAAATTTTAAGTTGATTTGTACTAGTTATACATATTTATGCGGCACCGTGTGACATTTCAATGTGAGTATACAATGTGCAATGATGAAATCACAGTAATTGGTGTCTCCATTACTACAACATTTATCATTTCTTTGTTCTGGAAATATTCAAAATCCTGTCTACTAGCTATTTTGAAATATACAATTAACTGTTGTCAACCAGGTATCCTACTGTGCTAGAGAATTTTAGAAGGTATTCCTCCTATCCAACTGTGTCACCTGAACCCATCAATCAATCATTCTCTCTCTACCCACTCACACATACACTTCCCAAGCCCTGGTAACCACTATTCTATTCCCTATTTCTATAAGACAAATTTTTCTAGCTTAAAAATTATATCCATGAGAACATGTGGCATTTGTCTTTCTGTTCCCGAATTACTTAACATAATGTCCTCCAGTTACATCCATGTTGCCACAAATGACAGGATTTCACTCATTCTTATGTCTGAGTAGTATTCCATTGTGTGTATATACCACATTTTCTTTATCCATTCATATGTTGATGGATATTTACGTTGATTCTGTATCTTGGTTACAGGACAGAAGGAGGAGGAGGAGGAGGGAGGGAGGGAGGGAGGGAGGGAGGGAGAGAGAGAGAGAGAGAGAGAGAGAATATCTTCCATTTGCTGAGTCATTCCTCAAGTGGCTGCAATAGCCAGGGCTGAGCAAGGCTGAACCCAGGAGTGAGGAGCTTCTTCTAGATCTCTCCCACATGGGTGCAGGGGCCCAAGTACTTGGGTCATCTTTGGCTGCTTTCCCAGGCTAGCAGGGAGCTGCATTAGAAGTGGAGCAGCTGGGACTTCAACTGGCGCCCATACAGGATATGGGCATCACATGCAGAGGCTACCATATGTTGATTCTTGAGAATAGTGCTGCAATAAACACGGGAGTGCAGGTATCTCTTAGACATAGGAAAGTACTTCAAAAAAGTGTAAATAATGAAATTAAAACACAAATTTCTTTGGGTGTAGAGAACTGTGAAATTTGAGGCCAGAGTTTTGACATAGCCAGTAAAGCCACCCACTGTGATGTAAGGATCCCATATGGGTAAAGGCTTGAGTCCCAGCCACTCCATTTCCAATTCAGCTCCCTACTAATGTGCCTAGGAAAGCAGTAGGGATGGCCCAAGTCCTTGGGCCTCTGCACCCAAGACAGAGACCCAAATGAAGCTCTTGGCTCCTGGCTTGGCCTGGCCTAGCCCCAGCCATTGTGGCCATCTGAGGAGTGAACCAGCAGATGGAAGACCTTTCTCTCTGTCTCTCCATTTTCTCTGTTGCTCTTTCAAATATATAAATAAATCTTCAAAAACAATTGTGAAATTCATGCATAGTTTTTTATACTATACATTTTCCATGAATTTTCTGAAGGCCCCTCATATAATCAAAAAATACAATTTTTTTACAATTGTGATAAATGCTGCAGCTCAATTTTATTTTTTATTCTGTAAAATATATCCTGTAAAACTGATTTTAGAGTTAACACCAGCTGTTCACAAATGGTTTGGTCTCGGGACTGCTTTACACTGAACAGTTTTTTAGGACACCAAGGTGGCTTTGTTCTTGTGGGTTACATCTATTAACATGTGCTTCATTAGATATGAATAAGCTGCCGGCGCCGCTGCTCACTAGGCTAATCCTCCGCCTTGCAGCGCCGGCACACTGGGTTCTAGTCCCGGTCGGGGTGCCGGATTCTGTCCCAGTTGCCCCTCTTCCAGGCCAGCTCTCTGCTGTGGCCAGGGAGTGCAGTGGAGGATGGCCCAGGTGCTTGGGCCCTGCACCCCATGGGAGACCAGGAGAAGCACCTGGCTCCTGCCATCGGATCAACACAGTGCGCTGGCCACAGCGTGCTGGCCGCGGCGGCCATTGGAGGGTGAACCAAGGGCAAAGGAAGACCTTTCTCTCTGTCTCTCTCTCTCACTGTCCACTCTGCCTGTCAAAAAATAAAAAATAAAAAGATATTAATAAGGATAATATTTTCAAACATAAGGATTTAAAATTCGTATTCCCATTACCTAACGGCATCATCATGCATGCTTCACACTCTGGAAAACTCCACTGTATATTCCTGGGAGAATAAGAATGCAACAGGCAAATGATGTCTCATGAACTCCCTGAAAGGGTCTCAGAGACACTGGGGTGCTTGTATAACACTTTGAGAACCCAGACTTTGAAAAACACTATTCAAGAGAAAGCTCAATCTGATCCTAGGCAGACTATACCAAATAAATCCAATTAGCTAAATTTCGCTCCTTGTGTTTCCCTTTTATTCTCCCTGAGCGAGAAGGTCTGATGGTTAATTCAACAACAGTTTTTCATCAGTTAATTAATCTAAGGCAATTTAGGCATGGCAATCCCCTAGCAACTGGTCTAGGGCAATCATAATGTCCTAAGTTGACTCCATCGGAATGAAAAGAAGGATTTTTTTTTTTTTTTGATAGGCAGAGTTAGACAGTGAGAGAGACAGAGAGAAAGGAAAAGAAGGATTTTAAATTCCACGGTGGCAAGGAAAGGGGAGAGGTTTTTTTTTTTTTTTTTCTCCTGAGTGTGAACTAGGGATGCTACTAGCCAGACTGTCTGCAATGCTGTTGCAGAGTGGGAAGACAGAAAAGACACAGGGTATTTGGTGATAGTGAGCTAATTAGACTGTGATCGCCACCTCCTTCATCTCCAAAAGGACTTTGCAGGTCTGAGTTCTCACAGATACATTTCATTATTGTTAGTGTTGGGCTTTTCTGTTCCTCACAGTAAAAGGTATATTAATACACTGAGATTTTAGGCAAGCCTTGTGATATACCCCATCCTATCTTTGCTGGTTTGGAGTACCTTAAGTACTTTAACACAATTTGTATGTACCCTACCAGGCACAGAACCTACAAGTTTATAGTTGGGGTTAGTGATCAGAAATTTGCAAGATGAAGCTGTAATTCAGAGGACAAGAGCTAGGACTCCAAAGTTTGGCTGTCCCTTCCCTATGTGTACTCTTGTACCTGCACATTTGTGGCCCCAGAAGCTGTATTGTATTAAGGCAGGCCCTCATTGCTTTACAGATGCTGATGTGCTCGCTTTACAAACACCTGATCCTATGAGTCTGTTCAGATGTTGCCCCTTTATGTGCCCATCACAGCCTCAAGCACACTGCATTGTAAATACCAGTCTACCCAACTAGACTAAGCTTAAGAGTTCGGGGATTATTCTATTCATCTTTGCAGCCCTAGGACTCTTCATTGACTGATACAAAATAAGTTTGTAGCAATGGTTGAAAGAATAAATGAATGGTAATTTGGCCTATTTTCACATGGCCCATGAGCAATGAATGGTCTTCACATTTTTAATGGAGAAAATCAAAAGAATCATACTAGTTTAAAACTCATGAAAATAACATTCTGGTGTCCATAAATAAACTTTTATTTTTACACATCCATGCTTACTCATGTATGTATTGTCTGTATCTGCTTTCACACTCTTTAACAGCAGACTTGAGGAGTTGTGAGAAAGACCATATGCCCCAGAAGGATTAAAATATTTACTGGATCTTTACAAAAAAGGTTTGTCAAACTCTGTTATAATATTTCTTTTTTTCTTTCAGTAGAGTTATGACCTTTACTCTTTTTCACTCATTGTTTATCTTAATTACATTGCCAAATAGCATGTGCTGTATAAAGAAATATTTGACAATTATTTCATAATACATGATTAGTGGAGACAGTAAGGAATATTAAATTTAAATAGGGAGAGACTATATAAGATCTGAATTTTGTAAATTAGATTCACTGGTGAAATATTTTAATTTTCTACCAGCACTATTGCTTAATTATGCAGAGACAGGCAGAGTGGACAGTGAGAGAGAGAGACAGAGAGAAAGGTCTTCCTTTGCCCTTGGTTCACCCTCCAATGGCCGCCGCGGCCGGCGCGCTGCGGCCGGCGCATGGCGCTGATCCGATGGCAGGAGCCAGGAGCCAGGTGCTTTTCCTGGTCTCCCATGGGGTGCAGGGCCCAAGCACCTGGGCCATCCTCCACTGCACTCCCTGGCCACAGCAGAGGGCTGGCCTGGAAGAGGGGCAACCGGGACAGAATCCGGCGCCCCGACCGGGACTAGAACCCGGTGTGCCGGCGCCGCTAGGCGGAGGATTAGCCTAGTGAGCCGCAGCGCCGGCCTGATTTGACATTATTTTTAAACTAACAAAAGCCCAACCCATTGCCTAATAGTTAAACCTCACTTAATATAGGTTAGAAAATCTTATCCTAAATAGTATTTCAATGTATTCTGTAACAGAAAGGAATGCATTGACAGATCACAATGTATTTTGTATCAGAGAATGATATATTGATGCACTAGAAAATACTTTTTCTGGTGTACACAAACTTATACTCGTTTTAAATGAGAATTATGTAAAGACAATATACTCATAGTTAACAACCTTGATATTGGGGGAAGATGATGGATGTCTTCTACTTCTTTTAATTTTCTTATTTTGCATTATTAGTACATACAATTTTTAAATGTTGCACTATTTGACCAACTTAAAATTTCCTTAATCTTTGAGAATGTGCTCTGCATTTTCACTTCTTCCTACCTAACCAAAAAGCTATCTGAATTGCAAAGGACTGACTCTGAGATTTGGTGGCTTGAAAATGAAAATTACAAGGAAGGACAGAGCCAAATTTCTACCCAAGAATGTATGCTTACTGTTCTTGGGGGTGAAACACCCAAAGGCCCTTGAAATGAAAAAAGCACACATGGTGGGACTAATTAAATGAAATGCTACTTAGTTGCCCTGTGGAGCACACTGTCATGGGTTAATATGATAAAATTATTTCAGCAATTCCCAAAAAATAGGATGTATACATTTTAAGTTCCTAAAGTAATAGTAGAAAGAGTTTCATGTCATAATTTCACTTCTTATGGCTATTACTCATTACCAGATACATTTTCTAAAATTACAGAAATAGGCAAAGTAAAGCCTTCCTTCATCTTTCACACCCCAGCCACCTTGTTCAAAAAGGAAAATAATGCACCTTTTGAGATTTGATGGATTCTATAAACCCCTTTTTCAAGTAGATTGAAAACCTAAGAAGGGCAAATGTGTGAAATGCTTATTAAGCCAACCAATGACTGGCAGGTATTTTTTTACAAAGAGAAAGTGTTAAATCACTGTGAAAGAAAATGTGTGATAATTTCCCAGCTGTGAGGATTATTGAATAGCTCTAACAGTACAGTGCGGAATTAATTGCTATTCAAATAACACATGACATGGATGCAGAAAAGGTAAGATGTAGAACACAACTGCATATGCTTTGTGTAATTCCTTATTGCAGACTGCTAGCAGATCACCAACTCTGCTCCCTCTTCTTTCTGGGTACACAGTTATCTGCTGCTTACCAGTTCTCTTTGTGCTTCTATGTAGGCACAGGACTGACAGCTAGCCTGTAGCATATGAGCAGAAGTGAAGAAGTGATGTATGCCTCTCCCAAGCCTGACCACACAGCCCTCAAATCTGCAATCTTGCATTCTGCATCTCCTGACAGAATGAAGAGGATCCTGAGGACCTAAACGGGATGGCCACAAGATGGAAAGAATCTTCACTGCTTGGAGGAGAGCTACCTGACCAGGAACACACCCACGGCCTGTTGCAAGATCACTAGTCTGCTAGGTATATGTCTATGTTGAGGCAGGTGTTAGCTCTATGCAAAGGCTAAATCTGCTCTGACTATAAACAGAGAACTAACTGGAGCAATTGCTCTGACTTAAGAACAATCTTGCTTTACTGCTGTATAGTATTCTCTGTCTTAAATGTGCTGTACATTGTGATTTAATGCTACAACTAGTACTCAAACAGTATTTTACACTTTATGTTTCTGTGCGGGTGTAAACTGTTGAAATCTTTACTTAATATATGCTAAATTGACCTTCTGTATATAAAGAGAATTGAAAATGAATCTTGATGTGAATGGAAGGGGAGAGGGAGCGGGAGAGGGGAGGGTTGCGGGTGGGAGGGAGGTTATGGGGGGGCCCATTGTAATCCATAAGCTGTACTTTGGAAATCTATATTCATTAAATAAAAGTTAAAAAAAGAACAATCTTGCCCAAGGGGATCTTTCAACTTCATATCAGGCTTCCTGTGACATTCAAAAGTGCCATTGATGGAAAATTGTTTTCTTAATTACGGATAACTCAAGACAGAGGTAGTGACATCCACATTGCTAATTACCCACTGGTGAAGAAATTTAGTGATCTCTGCTTGTTTTGGAAGAGTGCTAAATTTTTGTTAAACAATTATTCTAATCATTTGCAGATAAAGTAGGAATCAAAATATGGTCTGAACATAATTCTCAAACCATCTTTTAAAACAAATTTTCATACATTATGTATTAACATATCATCCCTGCTTTTAAAATATTATATTTACCTATGAAACAAGTATATCAAAATGTTTTAAAAATTCTTTGTGTGTGTGTGTGTGTGTGTGCTCATTCCATTCTTTGTACTTTTAGGCATTATTTGAAACACTGTAAAAGAAAAGGCAAAATAAAAGCAAAAAAAAAAAAAACAAAATAGCAAACACAGAACAAAACATTTTTCCTTTAGGATCCTAGGTTAAAAACAAATCTCTAAGGTCATTATATACAATCCCTACCTATGAGGAAAGATGGAACTTCTTGAAGATCAAGGAAACTGATCTTAGAGATATAACTGCTGTTAGGGTTCAGGCAAGTCTGGCAATTCTATGGAGATGAATGAGAGCCAGTTAACCCATCAAAATCAACCAGCAATATGTTTTGACCAATGAGGTTATTCATGACCAAACTCTTTTTCCCTTGCATAAAAGTCATAAATGTTTAGTCATCCAAACTGCTCAGTGCTCCAAGTTGTGATCATATGAATCTTACCATTACAAAGAAAAGTATATTTAAAAGAATGGAGTCAAATCAGACAATAATGAGATGCCTCAGACCAAAATGACATTAAATGTTTTTTTTTTTTTTTTATTGAACAGAAAAAAAAGATAAAACATGGAAGTTGAATTCACTGAGCAAAAGCAGCTCTCCAGGTGAAGCTGCTATACTTTGTGCTGAACAACCGTGTGAACTGAGAGTATACAGAATACATATAATATATAAGTTACCTCAACAGCAAAGGAGAAGAAGTAGAATACAGTTTTTGAAGATAAAATTTGGTGAAGTGACAAATTTAGTTGCTCAAATTTTCTAGCCCTTATCCACCTAAATTCAGTATGGTTCTACATACATGCATTCAGCATGTGCATACTGAATTCCCATTTTAATAGAAGCTGCTTTGGAGGAAGATTTTTTAAAATTTCATATTTACTTGATGTGCCACTCAATTTTTAAAACTCTGTATTTGATATAGGTATGTGTGTGTGTATTTACACACACTTTCAAAACCCCAAATCTTTGTTGATATGTAAAAGGGTCATGCTGTATTTTTAAATTAGAATTGGAGAATTCCAGTCATTTCTCCTGTGTGTCTAAGAAACTTCATATGTTCTCAATGCACCCACACAGTTAGGTGGGTTGACAGTTATGTCAAAAATACTTTATGAAAAGAGGGAGGTTGCTCATGCGAATTGGCAACCTTTGTGTATGGTTTCCTGTTGGAGCAGCCTGCCTCCCTTTGACATCTCACAGTCAAAGATGAAAGGAAAACTGTTTACTTTGAAGTCTAGTGAACACAGTTGTACATTTTCTATCATCCACCTTCAACTTGGCTTATTGGGCTTAATAATGTAAGATGACAAATACGTTACACCCAGTACACAGCATTTAAAAAGTACTGAAGAAACATTTTTATAGACAATACCTTTTTTTTTTCATATGTTAAACATCAGCTTCTATGGGAAACATTGCCAGAATGGTTTTGTTACCACTTTATAAACATTCTAAGCCAAACAAACAGCACAAAGAACATCAAAGTCATCTTTTTTCCAATAGCTGTATCAATTACTGGAGGCTAATCCTAACATATATACTACTAAAGGGGAGAAAAAGAAGAGAACTCGTGACACATTGCAAAGATAGGACTACAGCATCTTAGTTGTACGAATGATCTTAAGGTGCAGAAAGAGGAGACTCTCTAGAAGGTGATGGTGTGGTTTCCTCAGGTGGAAAAACTGTAAGTGTGCAAGCTCGAATGCCACCCAGGGACTCTGGGAGATCAAAAACCTTATGCCATTCATCTTTATCGGGATCATATTTCTGCACTATCTCTACCATACAACGGTTATTCCAAGAGTACCCACCAACCACATATATTTTATTTTCAAAGACAGCGACCCCAACATCACTCTGCCCTCTTAACATGGCAGCAATTGGGGTCCACTGATCAAGGATAGGTGAATAGTATTCACAGCTTAGGACATCATCGTAATCACTGGTTCCTCTGAAGTGATTGCCGCCAATGACATAGAGCCTTTCTCCCACTGTACACATACAATGCAGACCTCGCACAGTGGTCATTGGCGCCTTCTGGATCCATTTGTCAGTATCAGGGTCAAAGCACATGAGCTCCTTTTGGAAAGTATCATGAGTAATTCCTCCTAAAGAATGAAAAGAATAAGCATAAGGGATTATGTTAAAAAGGCAGAAGTAAGTAATGGCTCACCGTCATAATCAATTTTTAGCAACACATTAAGAAACATCAACAGTGTTCTTAAAATGTCTAAACTCTATAAATAATTTTCCTGGAAATTATATTTTCATCTTATTAAAGGATAAAAAATTGCTTGTACTATTGGGAGACCCCATGGTATTTAAGAGGCTTTACTGAACTGAAGATACAGTTTGGCCACTATTGGGTCTGTGATAAATCCCAACTACAAAGCAACACTCACTCCTTGCTATATTTTAGTGAGTACTCTCTGGGTACCAAGTAATGGGCCAGAGTACATTAAATTCCAATTGCCCATTTCCTCAACTTGCCAAATAAGAATATCTGCTTCTTGTTATGCCGTTAGTGTGATGTTCAGGTCAGATACTTATGGAAATGCTTTGAAAAGATCTCTTTAAACAAATAAGGTTATAAAATGCTCTGAACTGTTTATTCTTAGGGAGGTTTTGGTGGGTTGGGTGAGGAAGGGTAATATCATCTGTGTCAGAACAATTAAAAAGGTAAAAATTATAATGCTCAATATATGTGAAATTTCATACATGCAGAAATTTATTTTTGATCTGTTACATTCATATCATCTGCTAAGTGTATTCTTGGATCACATATAAATTGGCCTCTAAAATGAAAGCATCAGGGCTGACACTGTGGTACAGTGGGTTACATTTCCACTTGCAACACCAGCATCCCATAGAAGAGTGCTGGGTCAAGTCCTGGATGCTCTGCTTCTGATCCAGATTCCTAGTAATGCGCCTGGGAAATCAATAGAAGATAGCCCCTGCTACCCATGTGGGAGACCTGAATGGGGGTCCTGGCTTTAGCCTGGAGCAGCCCTGACTTGTGCAGCCATCTGGAGAATACACCAGTGGCTGGAAGCATGTGCATGCACTCTGTCACTCTACCTTTCAAAAATATATACATAATGTTTTTAATGTTAGTATCAGACTGTATCTTCTACAGACAAGGGAAAGAACTGAGATAATGTTTAACCAAATCATTTTAATCTATATTATAGAGTGTCTAGATAGCAATCACTATTTACTTCTGCTCTTTAAACACTTTTTATTCTGAATTTTTAATTCTGATTTATAGAATTCCCAGAAAGTGAAACAGTACTCATTGTTGGAAAATCAGCAGTTTTTCCTATTCTATTCATGGTCAGGAATATCATTTGCGCAATATATACCAATTATGCCAAAGCATCAATAAAACAATTCTGGTGTCATTTCCCCCCGCCCCCCAGAGGATTTGTAGCTCTCATTATAATGGTATAGTAGCTACACATATAAAATAGGGAAATGGTGTAAATCATTGACTAGTGGAGCCTGTGGTTTCTGGGATGGCTATTTCAATATTAAATATCCCATAGTTGCTCATGCATTGATACCAGAAACCTGCTAATCACATGCCACAGGCCTATCACTGATCCTTCTTGATTACATAAGGCAGCATTCAAAGAATCAGACCACAAACATCACCTTAACACCCTTGTTCTCCAATAATCTAACTGTTGGTCTGCCACTGGCAGGCCTCCAATTAGGGAACATAACTTTCACAAGTAGACTGTGTCAGGGCCAAATGATAAGAAACTGCCTTACAAATAAATATCAACACCAGAGGTGATCAAGTAAAGACTTCTTTCTGAATTCTATGGAAGGGTTATTTGAACACCAACAATTTGAGAATGAAAGTTGTTTCTAGGACAGTGGAAATAAACCTCAACCATCATAGAATTTTATAATAGAAACATATCTACATGTACCAAAAATACAGATAAATACCACGGAATTAGAATCCCATTATAATTCTAGCAAGAAAGGAAACACATACATGTTATGAGTTATGCTAAAAGAGAATAGACATCATGTGTTATCATTTGGGAGCATACTTTAGGCATTATGTTATATGATGATTTATTTCCTCACATGGGTTAGCTGCATTTTAAATAAAAAACATCATTGCAATAGAGAACACATGAATGGTATTTGTTATAATACAGAGTAATGGAATGGAAAGCAAATTAGAGAATCTGAACACTTTTTAGTTTCTTCTAAGTTATACAATTTATAGCAGGAATGGTTGGCTGCTGGTCTTGTGAACTTACAGAATGCTTATTCACAGGAAAATTAACACACAAAATGCCTTCTAAAATAAACATTAACATTTTGATGTAAAAAAGATCATAGAGCTAAAAGCTCACATTTTTTGTGTGTGTGTCCACATGGCAATTATTTACCTGAAATATACATCACTCCTCCATATACAGTTCCAGCATGGCCATAGTGGGGCTCACTCATTTTGGCAACATAGGTCCACTCGTTTGTTCTTGGATTGTAACATTCTACTGTAGCTGTTGCAAAAAAAAAAAAGTCAAGAGAATTATCTTTAATTTAAAATCTAGCAGTGACTTTTTTTCTTTAGGTGGAAGAACAATAACATCAAATATCTGAAACATATCTATTACAGATATGAGAGATCCTTCTGAGGCACTATTAATCTTTGAGACTACATTAGTAATGTAAATCATTCATACATGTTACATTAAGAGCAGACAATGTAAGAATCTAACACACTACTGTCACTGAAGAAATTGCTAAGAATTCTTTTCTTTCGGAATCTGGTTATATCTTTATAATTTGACATTTCTCAAATTTTTTTGCTCTAAAATATGAGAAGGTGAAAAACTCAACTCTGGGACCCCATGTTGACATACCATATAGGAACAAACATTAATGTATATAAAGCAAAATTTTAAGTTAAGAATGAAAGTATACACAGTGAAGCCTATTACTTTACTTCAATTCTAGATCACAAAATGGACACTAAATTAAATATCTTTACATTTATATATTAAAGTTAATAGTTTTTATATTTCCCACTACTACTGCAGCAAGTACTATTCTTAACCTGAAGATGACTGGCAGCATATAATGTTATGATCTTAATTATGGGCAGACATTGTGACATAGCAGGTTAAGTTGCTGCTTGGGACACTGACATCCCATATGGGAGTGCCAGGGATCAAGTCTTGCCTCTGCTTCTTCCCATCCGGCTTCCCACTAATGCACCTGGAAGATAGCAGATGATACTTGGGTTCCTGCCACCCATATGGGGAGACTCCGATTGAGCTCCTGGCTCTCTTCCTTTCCATCTGTCATTCTGCCTTTGAAATAAATAAACCAACCTTTAAAAAGACCTTTATTATAACTACTTCCTCTCTGTAGTAAATGTATCATCTCTAGTATAAAGTGTTTTGGAGAAGTGACCTCAACTTTTTAAAATATCTTTCAATCTGTTATAACTGCAAGAAAAAAAAACAATGACAGTTCAGATAGAAAATGCAATCTTTGTTAAAGGCAGAAAGAAATAAAGCTTTCATGAGGACTCTGGTCAAAAACACAAAGTCAAAATTGACTGAAAGCTGATAATAATTATTGTAGATTCTGCCAATTGCTAATCCAATTTCTTATCTTCCCCAACTTTTCTTTTTCCCAAAAGAACTACAACCCTTCTCAGGGAAGCACTGCAACAAGCCCCAAACAACATTCAACTTAGTAAGTTCCCTGGAATCTTTGGTCAATCATATGACACATATTTTTAGGCAGTGATATATAAGTAGAAGTCTATTGAGTGGGACTATTTGATCAAGCCACTGGAATAAGTTTTAGCCATTTGTGACCAAATGCAATTCAAATTGATGAATCCATCTTTGAAAATATTCCCTATTTGAAAAACAACACTGACAAGAGGTAGAGGATAAGGTGGACCTGCAGAAAGCAGAAAAAGAAGAGGGTAGAGTCACTTTTCTGTTATAATCAATAATTTCATTTCTTCATCAAGTTCACTATATGATGTTCTTTTTTCTCCTCCAACACACCTATATCACACCATTTTCAATAGCCTCTACCAGTTTCCTTTTCTATTTGAAATAAGGCTGGACATCGAAAGCCCAAGACTTTGAAATTTTCATTTTGATATACTCTCTTGCTGGCTTTGTTCATTTTATTTCATGCCTGGCTCCTAATCAACTCTCATATATTTGAAAAACTTCCATCAAACAGCAGGTTCCTACAAAATCATTCCCCCAAAATAAAGGGCTATTTCCACAATTAATAGAAAGTTAAACTGCCCCTTGTCCTGTTTTTTACTATTTCCTGTCACTGAATGTCTTAAGAAAAAATAAGTGACAAATAACTACATATTTAAGGAATGCAGTGTAATGTTTTGATACATGTATACATTGTGCAATGAATAAATCAGAATTATATCTAGCACCTCAAATATTTATCATTTCTTCGTGGTGAGACATCATTTTTAAAATGTTCATTTCTATTTGCCTTTACCATGACTTATCCAACAATCAAAATCCTACAGAAAATATATCACTACCTTTTTCTCAACACTCAACAGAGGATCTAGTGTATTGATTGGCTTGCCATTAGCAATGTGATTAATGGGAAGATTTTCGTGTAGTAAAGTAATGTACTCACACATCCTGAAACAGAAAAAGAATTTTTAAAGACTTCCAGAGATAATTTTCTCCACCTATTTCAAGTCACACACTGTACTCTTCTTAGTGTAGGACTCTGACTCTGCCTTTAATTTTGAAATTTATATATTGTAACTGTCCTTTCTTATGTCAAATTCAAATTCTGCTGTGACTTCCATTAGTTCCCTCTCATTCTTTTTATAGTGGAATAGAAGCTGAATAGATATTTACTCTATTATTAATATTTTCCTACAGAGAAAGATAATACTATTTGTCTGTCAGAGAGATAATTACATTTTTTCCCTAAGGGAAATTACAAGAATCTACTTGTATTTTCTCATACTGGAGTCTCTCAGTGCAAGGCGGCTGTTAACTGCTAACAATATAGCTGTACAACAGTTCGTCAATCCTAAATAATCTCCTTTAGTTTTCCCTATCCTTTCATCTTTATTGTCAACCTTTAGAGTTTCTCCATGTAGAACTGTTATTAAAACCAATGGAATTTAGTTTTAATTAAGAAGTAGATGTACATGCTCTTATTTCCATTTTTTGGATCTCTAAGACAGTTGGATACGTTAGTGACAACTTTCAAGGTATGGATGATGTGAGACAAGGAGTTGGAGACACAGAGCAGTACTTCCAGCATGGACTGAGAGTTGGAAATGGTTAGGAGGCAACTGGGAAATTCTACAGACATCAGCAAATCCCAGCCCATGGACCTACTCTAATTGACTATCTGTTTTTGTATGACTACCCCAAAAGATAAAAAATATGAATGGTTTTACATTTTTAAAGAGTTAGAAAATAAAACTATTTTGTACCATATAAAAATTATATGAGAGGCCGGTCCTGTGGCATAGCAGGTAAAGCCGCCACCTTCAGTGCTGGCATCCCAAATAGGTGCCAGTTTGAGTCCCAGCTGCTCCACTTCCCATCCAGCTCTCTGCTATGACCTGTCAAAGCAGTGGAAGATGGCCCAAGTCTTGAGCCCCTGTACCCATGTGGGAGACCTGGAAGAAGCTCCCGACTCCTGGCTTCAGATCTGCATAGCTCTGGCCGTTGTAGCCATCTGGGGAGTGAATCAGTGGATGGAAGATCCATCTCTCTCGCTCTCTGCATCTGCCTCTCTGTAATACTGTCTTTCAAATAAATAAATAAATCTTTAAAACATCACACGAAATTCAAATGTCAGTGGTCATCAGTAAAGCTTTACTGGAGCACAGCATTACCCATTTGTCTATGGCTGCTTTTGCACAACAGAGTTAGTTGTGACAAAGGTTGAATGGCCCACAAGGCTAAAAATAGACATACTTAGGACCCTTTACAGAAGTTTTCTGATACCTATCATGGTGGGAATGCATGTGGAAGTGGGAGATCATAATGAAACACAGGAACCCAGCATGGGGTAGGGAGGCCAATTGAGACTTCCCAATAGGTACCACCTCTTAAAGGTCCCACCACCTCTTCATGCTGCCATGAGTCAAGCTCTCAATGCATCAACACATGGTGGGGATAACATAGCATCCACTTATCTTAGTCCAATCAAAATACAATTGTTGAGAGATCCTTTTAAAACAGAAATATGATCATGTCATTCCTATATGTAAATAGGTCCAAGGCTTTCCATGTTCCTCAGATTGAAAGTCATTTTTCACCAATAGCTACCACAATCTAGAACCACTTCTGCCACCATTTACGCACTTGCTTGCTTCACTCTAGCCACTCTGTCCTCTTCGTTGTTCTTGGAGCACTGAAAAAAAAAACCCTATCTCAGGAAGTTTACACTTGCACTCCTTGGAATGCTTTTCTACCATATATACCTACAGCTCATTACTTAAATCTTTGAATTCTCTGTTCAAATAGCATACCAAGATGAAACCTTACATTATCACTATTAAAATTATAACCTATTTTCCTATAAATCCTCATTGTTTCCCTTGTCTTCTATATTCCAAAATTCTAAATGACTATAGTATGTTTTGCTTATTATGTCTTACTAGAATGTAAATACCATGAGGGCAGGCATTGTATCCCATCATGTAGAATTCTGCCTGCTGCATATTGTCACTATTTACAAATAAATGAATGAACACTATGAGAAACAGTGACTTGCCCTTGCCCTGACTGTTGATGAACAACTTAATATGTTATCCCTCTTAGTAATTTTTTGTTTGTTCTACTTAATACTTTTGGTTGAATACTGTAATCAATACACAATTATTCTTAAGTGCTGAAACTTAACTGAAAAGTGATCGCTGTTAAATATAAGAGTGGGAACAAGAGAGGGAAGAGATGTGCAATTCGGGACATGCTCAAGCTGACTTACCACAAACGGTAGAGTTAGAAACATACCAGGGGATTCCAATTCAATCCCATCAAGGTGGCATGTACCAATGCCATCTCACTAGTCCCAGTGATCAATTTCTGTTCACAATTGATCATAATGATAGGACTAAGAACCAAAGGGATCACATAAACAAGAATAGTGTCTGCAAATACTAGCTCATAGAATCAAAAAGGGAGAGAACGATCCAACATGGGAAGTGAGAAACACAGCAGACCCATAGAATGGCAGATGTCCTAAACAGCACTCTGGCCTCATAATCAGCCCTTAAGGCATGCGGATCCGGCTGAAAAGCCCATGAGAGTATTTCAGGCATGGAAAGCCAAGACACTCTGGAAAAAAAAAAAACCTAAATGAAAGATCTCCGCGAGTGAGATTCCAGTGGAAAGAACAGGTCATCAAAGAAGGAGGTACCTTTCTCTGAAGGGAGGAGAGAACTTCCACTTTGACTGTGGCCTTGTCTAAATATGATCAGAGTCGGTGAACTCAGGGGGCTTCCATAGCCTTGGCAACTCAGGACAAGAGCCTAGGGTGATTACTGATGCCATAAACAAGAGTGTCAATTTGCTAAGTCAACAACAGGAGTCACTGTGCACTTACTCCTCATGTAGGATCTCTGTCCTTAGTGTGCTGTACATTGAGATTTAATGCTATAACTAGTACTCAAACAGTATTTTTCACTTTATGTTTCTGTGTGGGAGCAAACTGTTGAAATCTTTACTTAATGTATGCTAAACTGATCTTCTGTATATAAAGAGAATCGAAAATGAATCTTGATGTGAATGGAAGGGGAGAGGGAGTGGGAAAGGGGAGGGTTGCGGGTGGGAGGGACGTTATGTGGGGGAAACCATTGTAATTCATAAGCTGTACTTTGGAAATTTATATTCATTAAATAAAAGTTAAAAAAAAAAACAAGCAAATACGGAAAAGTTGTTGAATATATCTGTTCTCATTGAGCTCTTCTTTGTACTTTCTGCATTATTTTAAATATTTTAAAATAAAAGTCAAAACTACAAAAAAATGAATGAATTTTTAAAAAGCTTGATGATACCTAATCTAGTGAATCAGCTTTGGTAGTCTGGTGGCCTACTGTTTACATTAGGGAATCTCTCCAATTTAAGAATTATACTTTGGTTATTTTGCTTACAACAGGGGTTTTTATTTTCTCAACCGATTTCAGTGGATTTCATAATAGATCCCAAAGGATGATGTGGAACCTGTTGAATTTGGGCCTTCAGAAATATATTTGAAGAATGATGGTGCCTATGGGGGGTGGGGTGGGAGTTGGACTCTGGAATCTTATTGTGCTGGGTAGTGATCAAGAAGCTCCCAAATGCATTAAAGTGTAGGGAGGTACATGATGGATTTTGGTAATTTTATTGCGCATTTATTTGAAAAATATTTAACATGTTTTCTAAAGTTACTTCATTATTTTATGGTTTTCTTTATAAATATTTAACTAAATTAAAAGATATCTTAGCTGTCATATTCTTCTTCAATATAGAAAGACTCAATGGAAGATCAATTTCTTATATGACTTAATTTTGTAAGATGCCAGAAATAACTGACTCCTTTTTCACTTAAGTGACAGCTACTCTAAGGTTCCCCTAGCTTATCTTTGTATCTGGTGTCGAAGAAAATTTACATTTCCAGAAATTACATTTCAGCAAGAAGCCAGGCATACAGACACACAGACACATGTGCAGAGGTAAGACTTTTTTGATGTACCATGGTCTTAGCTTCTCCCTAGGTCCATGCACACCATAAAAATTTTATTTGTATAGCCTAAATAAAGGTATGATCAAATAGTCAACATGAACTTAAGAGGATCTTATGAAAAGCTCCTCTATTCACTTTCAAAATGAAACACAGAAGACTATTTTTCATCAGAGATGGAGGGATAGTATCTGAAAGTGAGGAGCAAAGAAGCTTGTACATAAGCTACTTGACCAATGGGGTCATCTATTTCTTGTTCCTAACTAGGTATGACAAAGGAGGAACTCAAAGCATGCAGAAATGGGTCAGCAAAAAGAAGCTTCTAGCTCTCTGTTTTATGTAATGATTATCCTTGGCCTGAAGATTATAAAATTTTGGAATGATATGTATTCTAATTAATATTAGGAACAATATAATTAAAAGTTTTTGAGCAAAGCAAGATTTATTTAAGTCAAAAATCTCCTGACGGAGCAGCCAGGAGGGGGCCTCCAGAGAGGAAGACCCAAGGAACTGTTAGAAGAGGAGTATTTTTTTTTTTAATTTAAGGTAAACAAATTTCATGTAACTCATACATACAGATTTAGGAACATAGTGACACTTTCCACCCCTCGCTCCGTCCTGCCCATGCTATAACCATTCTTCCTCCTCCCTCATTCCCTCTCTTATTTTTAAAATGATCTATGTTCAGTTTCCTTTATACTCATAAGATTAACTCTACGCTAAGAGTTCAACAAATAGCAATTAAGAAAAAGAAACACTGTTCCTCACAATACAGACAAGAGCTTTAAACAATCATTGAATCTCAAAAACGTCAACCTCACTCCTGTACATTACATTTTTAGTCTATATTAGTTACCACAGATCAAGGGAAACATATGGTATTTGTTTCTGGGGCCAAGCTTATTCCATAAGCATAGTGGCTCCCAGTTACATCCATTTTGTTACAAAAGACAGGATTTCATTATTTTTTTATTTGACAGGTAGAGTTATAGGCAGTGAGAGAGAGAGACAGAGAGAAAGGTCTTCCTTCCATTGGTTCACTCCCCAAATGGCCACCACGGCCAGTGCTGCACCGATCTGAAGCCAGGATCCAGGTGCTTCTTCCTGGCCTCCCATGCAGGTGCAGGAGCCCAAATACCTGGGCTTCTCCACTGCCCTCCCGGGCAACAGCAGAGAGATGGACCAGAAGAGGAGCAACCGGGACCAGAACCCGGAGCCCACATGGGATGCCGGCGCTTCAGGCAGAGGATTAACCAAGTGAGCCACGGCACCGGCCCCAGGATTTCATTATTTTTATGACTAAGTAGTATTCCATTATACACACACACACACACACACACATCACAATTTCTTTAACCAGGCATCAGTTGATGGACATCTGGGTTGATTACATATTTTAGCTTATTGTGACTTGAGTTGCAACAAACATGGGGGTACAGATAACTCTTTCATAAATTAAATTCATTTCCTTTGGGTAAATTCCCAGGAGTAGGATTGCTAGGTCATATGGTATATCTATTTTCAGCTTTCTGAGATATCTCCATACTGTCTTCTACAATGGCTGTACTAGTTTACATTCTCCCCAACAGTTGATTGGGGTACATTTTTCCCCATATCCCACATTTATTTTTGTTGATTTCTGTATGAGAGCCACTCTAACTGGGATGAGGTAAAACTTCAGTGGTTTTTATAATTTTTATTTCCATGATGGCTAGTGATCCTGAGCAGAACTATGAAACAAGACCCCCCTACCTTACACCTTACACAAAAATCAATACAAAATGGATCAATGATATAAATCTACAACCAGATACCTTCAAATTACTAGAGAAGAACATCAGGAAAACAACAAGACATTGGCATAGTCAGAGACTTCTTGGAAAAGACCCCAGAATCACAGGCAATCAAAGCCAAAATAGACAAATGGGATTGCATCAAGCTGAGAAGCTTCTGCACTGTAGAGGAGACACTCAGCAAAGTGAAGGGGCAACCAACAGAACAGCAGAAAATATTTATAAACTATGAAATTGATAAAGGATTTATATCCAGAATCTATAAAGAGTTCAAGAAACCGAACAAGAAGCAACCAGTAAAGAAATGGGCAAATGATGTGAACAGGCATTTTTCAAAAGAGGAAATTCAAATGGCCAACAGACTCATGAAAAATATATTGAAAACAGGAGCATATTAACAGGAGTGATATCAAGCTAAAAATGCCTTTGAAAAATGGAGATATTTCCTTCAAGAAATTTCAGGATTATCATTGCCTATCAAGGCTGATAACCTATAATTTGTGAACTTTGAAATATTATCTTATACAAGTGGCTTTTCTAACAAACCACCTTGTCACTCTTTGTACCTTCTGGATAATTTCCAGACAAACATAAATTTGTAATACCATAGAAACATGACAAAATAGATCAGAATAACTATACTATACTACAGGCACTAATGCTTCAAATGATTTTGACAATCTGACCATTAAAATGTACAGGAAAACCTATGTAGTGTATGACATCACTTAGTGCAACAATTTAGAAGTCTGGAATCAGATAAAATATCACTGTAACAACAAATAAATAAAATAACTGGGGGGGATTAGTAACATTAGCACCATGTCATTAACAAGAAAGGGCATTTTTAAAAATTATTTTGTTTTTACCTTTAATTTTTATTTATTGGTAGGGAGTAGGGGAGGAAGGATTCCATCTGCTGGTTGACTTTCCAAATGCCTACGATGACAGGGGTTGGGCTAAGCTGGGCTGGGTTGGGCTGGAGCTGAAATCGAAACCTGAAGCCCAGAACTCAGTAATGTTGGTGACAGGAAGTCAATCACTTGACCCATCACTGCTGCATCATAGGGTCTGTATTAGCAGGAACCTGAGGTCAGGAGCCAGACTAGTACGCAAAGCAGGCACTATGACACAGAACATGAACGTGTTTACACTGAGACCGGGGGTGGGAAGTCATTTTTCTGCCAATGGCCATTTGGTTATCTACAACATCATTTGTGGCCCATACAAAATTATCACCTTAAAAATTAGCCGAGAGGCTGGCACTGTGGTACAGTAGGTTAATCCTCCGCCTGTGGCACCAGCTTCCCACGTGGACACGAGTTTGAGTCCTGGCTGCTCTACTTTCAATCCAGCTCTCTGCTATGGCTGGGAAGTCAATGGAAGATGGCCCAAGTCCTTGCAGCCTTGCACCCACATGGGAGACCCAGAAGTAGCTCCTGTCTCCTGGCTTCAAATTGGCACAGCTCCAACTGTTGAGACCATTTAGGGAATGAACCAGTGGATGGGAGACCTCTCTCTGTCACTCCCTCTCACTGTCTATAACTATTCTTCTCAAATAAATAAATAAAATCTTTTTAAAAAATTAGCCAATCACAAAGGGACAAATACCACTTGTTCTCCTTGATAGGTGACAACTAACTGAGCACCAAAAAGGAAACCTGTTAAAGTGAAATGAACACTATGAGAAACAGTGACTTGATCAGCCCTCACTCTGATTGTTGATGAGCAGGTTAATATGTTATCCCTCTTAGTATTTTTTGTTTGTTTGTTCTACTTAATACTTTTGGTTGAATACTGTAATCAATACACAATTATTCTTAAGTGCTGAAACTTAACTGAAAAGTGATCGCTGTAAAATATAAGAGTGGGAATAAGAGAGGGAAGAGATGTGCAATTCGGGACATGCTCAAGCTGACTTACCACAAACGGTAGAGTTAGAAACATACCAGGGGATTCCAATTCAATCCCATCAAGGTGGCATGTACCAATGCCATCTCACTAGTCCCAGTGATCAATTTCTGTTCACAATTGATCATAATGATAGGACTAAGAACCAAAGGGATCACATAAACAAGAATAGTGTCTGCAAATACTAGCTGATAGAATTAAAAAGGGAGAGAATGATCCAACATGGGAAGTGAGAAACACAGCAGACCCATAGAATGGCAAATGTCCTAACAGCATTCTGGCCTCATAATCAGCCCTTAAGGCATGCAGATCTGGCTGAAAAGCCCATGAGAGTATTTCAGGCATGGAAAGCCAAGACACTCTGGAAAAAAAAAAAAAAAACCTAAATGAAAGATCTCCGCGAGTGAGATCCCAGTGGAAAGAATGGGTCATCAAAGAAGGAGGTACCTTTCTCTGAAGGGAGGAGAGAACTTCCACTTTGACTGTGGCCTTGTCTAAATATGATCAGAGTCGGTGAACTCAGGGGGCTTCCATAGCCTTGGCAACTCAGGACAAGAGCCTAGGGTGATTACTGATGCCATAAACAAGAGTGTCAATTTGCTAAGTCAACAACAGGAGTCACTGTGCACTTACTCCTCATGTAGGATCTCTGTCCTTAGTGTGCTGTACATTGAGATTTAATGCTATAACTAGTACTCAAACAGTATTTTTCACTTTATGTTTCTGTGTGGGAGCAAACTGTTGAAATCTTTACTTAATGTATGCTAAACTGATCTTCTGTAGATAAAGAGAATCGAAAATGAATCTTGATATGAATGGAAGGGGAGAGGGAGTGGATAAGGGGAGGGTTGCAGGTTGGAGGGACATTATGTGGGGGAAACCATTGTAATCCATAAGCTGTACTTTGGAAATCTATATTCATTAAATAAAAGTTAAAAAAAAATTAGCCTGCTATAGATTTAACTGAATACTACCTGTGGTAGCCTTGGCAGGGCCAGAACAAATGATTTCACTGGCCTTATAGGACTGGCAGGCCAGACTTTCCCCACCCATGCACCCAAAGACTCACCCCATGAAAGGAATTAATGAACAGAAAAGTATAAGAGCTGAATCTAGTTTTCTTTTTCTCCAGTAAATAGCTTGGTCTCAAATCCCTTAAATTATCTTTACTTTTTCAACTATTGGGGGGAAAAAAGGTTGAGAATTACTCTGAATCATCCAGAGCCAAGACCAATATTTTGAACTTTCTCAGCGTTGTGTAGCTTGAATATTAGTCAACTACAATGACTCTATAACAGGGAATAAGGGCATGTGAAAAAAATGTCAAATAATAATAGTAACAATGGATATATGCCACAATATGTGATATAAAATGCAGACTTCCTACTTCTCTTCTTGGATAAACTATATTACCTCATTTGTCTAATAATCAAATTCAATTTTTAGGGTTAATTTATGTAGCCAAAGCATTTTTACATTAAAGCATACATGTGACTAATCTTAATTTAGGAACACAAGAAAGTGGCCATCAAATAACCAGATGAATTTACAGTAAATAAAGTTGTCTGACAGGTAACTAAGAGAGAATGATTTTAAAGCTATTACTCACATATAATAAAACTCATAATAAATACACTTTGGATGATACTGAATTTCACGCATTTAATCTATGAAGAAAATCATCTTACTTTGTTGGTTCTAATAACTAATTATTAGAAAATTATGTAAAAAAAGCAAAAGTCAGTTTTCAGTAATGCAATATAATAACCTGTTTAGTAAAACATCATGTGGCCTTTTAAAGATGAAAATGGGAAAATCTGCCAAACTGATGTCTAAAATTCTATTAGAAGGTAAATTAGCCAAATATATTTTTCATTGTGCTTTCAAGATGAAGACTTTACATGCTGCACCAATATACCATCTGCAAGATACTAATGTATTTGTAAGATATAGTTTGTACCCTGGCCAAGAATAGCTGCCTTTGAATAGATTGCCTTTGATATTTTCTAAGAAAAGATAGTTTACAAATGAAACTATTTTTGTCTAAAATTTTACAGAACTGATTATGTTGTGATTTAGAAAAGAATTTTGCGATAAAGACAGAAATTAGTTTCTGTGCTTATATGAATGTACACACTTACGCAGTTCACCAGCTGCATTGCGTCCACCGACTGCATACAGATATCCTTTGAGGGCACTTAGGTGGAAGAAGGTGCGCTTTTCATTTAGTGAGGCAACTTGCATCCATTTGTTGTATCGGGGATCAAATCTGAAGACTGTATCAACTGCTGTTTTTCCTTTTGTGTCATAATTGCTCTGTCCACCAACGACATAGAGGAAATTTCCAATGACGGCGATGCCATGCTGGTACCTTGGGGCATCCATGGGCGCCAAGGATTTCCACTCGTGGGCCTTTTCATCATACATGCGCAGCTCCTTACTGACAACCAGCTGCTGTCTCAGCACTCCTCCTAGTGTAACCAAATGAGTGGTGTCAGACCGAATGGCAGTCCTGTCTGACTGCATCACTGGCTGCATATATGGCATCATTTGGTAATTGCTGGCTTCCAAAAGCAAATTCACACAAGTATTGTCAGTTCTCATGAAATCTACTGTTTGCACGTAATTAATGAGCTCCTGTGGTGTCATCAGTGGAAATCGTATGTTCTTCATCAATTTCGCAGCAAAGTCCATCCGAGGCTCTTCCAGGCGAAGCCAGCGACAGGTAGCCTTAAAGAGCTCAAGTTCAGTGCAATGCTTAAGGCTGTTACTGGAAAGCACAAAGGCAAGACGCTCAAAGGGGAGTTTCAAGAACTCCCCAGTACTCAGCAATGCAGGAAAATTCTTCAAGACAAAACTGTTGATATATTTATCCACTTCTGTCAGATTGTAGGTGTTGGCAATCCGCCCAACTTCGACACAATTGTCTAAAGTAATCTATGAAATCAATAACAAAAGTTAAAGCACAACTACTTTCATGACACACAGATCTTCACACAAATAACTGTTCTAGAAGAATAAGTTATACATTTTAATGTCCATTTGGGTGCAAATACAGATTCCTCTCTCTAGGCATCAATGATCTAAACAGAACTTGCAAACCACTTTATCTAATTCACTAAAAGGGCTACTAAAATAAAACAATCAGTCATAAGTTTAGAAGTTACTCTAAAAAATAAGGTGGTAACTTGACTATGGCTAAAATAATTTTCTCTCCATGAAAATGTATATTGCTCCATAGATAAATATGGATAAAATTCTAATCAGATGGAAATTTTAAGATCGATTCTATTGTGGTTCATGTTATAACTGATCTTCTGTATATAAAGAGAATCGAAAATGAATCTTGATGTGAATGGAAGGGGAGAGGGAGTGGATAAGGAGAGGGTTGCGGGTTAGAGGGACATTATGGGGGGAAGCCATTGTAATCAATATTCTGTACTTTGGAAATTTATATTCATTAAATAAAAGGTAAAAAAAATGGGAAAAAAAGTACCACACAGCTATTAGATTCAGAAACAGGGAAACATTGATATCTGATTCTTAGATTCCCTTTTCATGCACATGAGTATCACTCATTATCATCACTCATTACACTTGCTTCCACAGTCATGGCTCATAGTGAAAATAACATAACAGGACAAATATTCCTAGGGTAAAGTTATTTTTCATATTATTTATCCGGAAATAAAAGGGAGGGAATAGCTTTCTTGAGGGCAGGAAGGGTGGATCTATATCAAACCATATATAAGTTTTGATATGTGCTTGCATCTGGGCAACATAGCTTTCCATAGCCACTCTCTTGCTCTTAGCATCTCTAGCTCTGTCCGAAATTAAAGTGAGCCTATAACCATGTACCCAGAATAGAGATGCATATGTCACAAAGTAGAAAGCAAGTAAAGGACAGAAGTAATAGGCCCTTCTGAAGAAGAACCTCTTTTCAATGCTCTAACTGGTCAAAAGGAAAAAAAAATTCAAAAATCCTAACAGCAAATAAAATGCAAGGAATAAACCAGGATAACAAACAATTATACCAATGTCAAAGCATGCATATAAAAAACAGACACACGTCAACATTTAAAGGAATCAATTTAAAAAAAATTGGGGGCAGGCGCTGTGGCATAGCAGGTAAAGCCACCACCTGCAATGCTGGAGTCCCATATGGGCACTGGTTCGAGGCCCAGCTGCTCTACTTCCAATCCATCTGTCTACTATGGCTTGGAAAAGCAGTAGAAGATGGCCCAAGTCCTCCATCGCTGTGGCGCAGTGAGTTAACGCCCTGGCCTGAAGCGTTGGCATCCCATATGGGCACCAGTTCTAGTCCTGGCAGCTCCTCTTCCAATCCAGCTTTCTGCTGTGGCCTGGGAAAGCAGTACAAGATGGCCAAAGTCCTTGGGCCCCTGCACCTGCGTGGGAGACCCGGAAGAAGCTCCTGGCTCCTGGCTTCGGATCGGCACAGCTCCGGTCATTGCGGCCATCTGGGGAGTGAACCATTGGATGGAAGACCTCTCTCTCTCTCTCTCTCTGCCTCTCCTCTCTCTGTGTAAATCTGACTTTCAAATAAACAAATAAATCCTTAAAAAAGAAGAAGATGGCCCAAGTCCTTGGGCCTCTGCACCCATGTGGGAGATTCAGAAGAAGCTCCTGGCTCCTGGCGTCAGATCAGCGCAGCTCCAGCCATTGTGGCCAATTGTGGAGTAAACCAGCAGATAGAAGAGCTCTCTCTCTCTCTCTGCCTCTCTTCTCTCTGTGTAACTCTGACTTTCAAATAAATAATAAAATAAACTTTACAAAAGTTTGTCAGTGTGTATTCTCAATGTCACACATCCCCTCATCAATGCATTTTTATTCTCATAACTATATTGTTAATAGATTGGCCAATGTTTAAGAAAATATTGGCGGGGCCAGTAATGTGACATAATGGGCAAATCCAATGCCTATAATGCCAGCATCCTACATGGGAACAGGCTCAAGTCCTAGTTGTTCCACTTCCAACCCAGCTGCATACGCCTACTAATGCGCCTAGGAAAGCAGTGGAAGATGGCCCAAGTGCTTGAGCCCCTGCACCCACATGGGAGTCCTGGAAGAAGCTCCTGGTTCCTGCCTTTAGACTGCTTCAGCTCCAGCCATTGTAGCCATTTGGGGAGTGAACCAGTGGATGAATGACCTCTTTCTCTGTCTCTCCCTCTCTCTCTAACTCTGTCTTTCAAATAAATAAATAAATCTATAAAAAGAAATTCCCTATATTTAAAGAAAATTTTGGCTAATCCCCCTATTGACATTTCATTTAGAAGCTGGCATGAAGCTAAAAGCATTACTCTTCTGCACAAAATAACAGCCCAGTTAGAATAAAATGCCAGTGAAAGCTCTAAGGTTAACATACACTTATGGCTATTTTCACAGGTTGTATTACTCAAGGAGAAACTGGACCCTCATGTAGTTGATTTGCCTTACAAAAATACTAAAAAAGTTTATTAATATTTATTAGCTGTATATTTTTAAATACCTAAAACATAACTATAACAAAAAACCAAGGAAATAAATTAATAAATTATGGGCCTCAAGAAGTAAACACTTTAACACTATCAATACCTTAGATTTCTAATATGGTTACTAAAAATCCACATTAATTCAGATTTAGTAGTATCATGTTGCTATCTCAGAAAATTTTAGTTGTATAAATGGAATTACATTCAATACACAATGGCCCAAATCACCCCAAAGGGAAGGGATTCTTGGTTAGAAAAATAGATCCAAATCCCAAGATCAGGAACAGTCCTTCCCCAGAGCAAGGGCAATTTGTATTTTGGAAAATGTTTACCAATATGGATAAACAAAGCTGATAACAACATAAATATAATCCCCAAGAATGCAGATTCCCATTATTGAATTTATACTTTAAGTGGACAAAATTCTGCCAGCAGTTAGTCACCAAATTTAAATAAAAATATATAGCATATATACATAGGCTATATGTATACAAGATATAACATTAGAAACAAAACTGTATACACTAATTTAGAAATAAGATCAAGGTATTCAATTCTTCCCCCCTTTCCCTCTAACTTTATCCAGTGAGAAAACAATTACTAAAATAGCAGATGAGAACAAAATTTAGCTTTTATTTAAAAGCACTGGGAAAATACCTTCTATTTTCAATGTAATGATTCACAAAGATACACAGGAGAAGACAAGACTTTGACAGACTACCCAGTCAACATATAGTTGACTACTCATTTCTTAAAAATCACCTAAGAGTGCTGTTTCATAACCTTCTAAGTGGTCACCTTCTTAATAGAAGGACTGTAGTTCATGCACAAGAGCTACCACACTATAGGTATATGGGAAAGGTTCAATACTATGAGTATCAACAATATAAAAATGAAAGATGCAACGGTAAGCATATTTTAAAAAGAATACCTGTTGAATTAATACTAGAAACATTTTTCAATGAGGCACATTAGGAAATTCTTATCAAGTGCATATAATCAAAAGAATTAACCATAGAACGCAGGATTTAAGAAGCAAAATCCTAAAAATCAACAATATATGTAGTCCAAAAAAGATAGAATAATGGTAAATGATTTTCAGTATAGAAAAGTATTATTTTATTACATTTCCTTTCAATTCACATCTCAGTCACAGTTCTTGACTCTTGAAAGTGTCTCAGTAGATCTCTAAACATTTAGCTTCTAGTATTTAAAAAGTGGTTTGTGCAATAACACATCATATCCAGTTTATGTATATATTAGCATATATTACACTTTGAAAATATAAAATAAGTTCAAAGCTTATCTTAAAATCCCTGAACAGAAAAACTTCCAATTTAGTCTGAATTCATCTAATTTAATGTGAAAACCTAGCCAAAATTCCCAAAGAAGTAGCCTTGAAACAGAAATTAAGCCAAATAATTATACTGGCATTTGAAAGGATAGAGCAGCAAAAAAGAACAAAATCCAGCAACCACATGTAGGAGCCCATAAGTTGTTTTGAAAATAATGAAATGCACATTTAAGTGGATTATATTTTGAATATTCAACTACCAGTACAGTATGAGTACCAACCAATCAAATGTGTGCCCGACCATAATCAACTAATAACATTGCCATCTGGGTACTAGGCTCAATATCAGCCCTGAAAATAAGCAAGTCAGACTGGTTTCCTGAGGGGAGGGAAACAGCTCTGATTCATTGTCAACTCTATCTATACAACTTTTCCGTCTAACTTGCATTAAACCTCCCCAAAGGTGAAAAACTTTATGTTAACATACATGTCTGTTAATTTTATGGATAAAACCAATTTAGACCAATGCAGGGATGGAACTATCAGGCCCGTGGGCTGTATAAGGCCCGCAAAATCATTTGGTCTGGTCCTGACAAGGCAACTGTAGGAGAGATTGTAAATTCAACAAATCTCTAGCAGTTTAATTTTTAAGTTGATCAATTTGTATGGCCTACAAATGATGTTGTAAATATTCAAATAGCCCTTAGCAGAAACAAATATTCTCCATCCCTGAATTAAGGAATCCAAAATATATGTACCTCAGAGGAAAAGCTCACATCAAGAATAATGTCTCCAAAGCAAAACAGTCTTTTGCAATGACTTCTGAGTGTTTTTTCCCTGAAACAATCATTTTCTCCCTTTTTCTCTTTCTTTTACCTCTCACCCACATACAAATCTCCATTATTTTCTGTCTCCAAGTATTCAGACTTCCAAATCACTTCAATAAAATTTCATTTCACTGTATGTTCTATAGCCCTATCATTGCTACTAACTATACAGGTGGAAGTAATGATAATTGTAGCAAAGAGAAAAAAGAAAATATAAAGAAAGAGTATCATACCAAGTATAAAGGCCAATGGCAACTTCATTCTGATTAAATACATTTTCATATAAAATAAATGACTTATTCCAAATCTTTATTCTATTTTTCTATACATCTGTGTATTTAAATTATATTTCCAGTTCAATTCCAAATATCCTAGTTCAGCAATCTGATGTTAAATTTGGTTTGTTTTGTAGGTGAGCCCAATCTTCCAAAAGAGTAACTTTGCAGGGCAAATGCCAATTTACAAACTTCAAATTGCAAGCAAATGATGAACAAAAAACTTCACTTCAACCTGCTTCTAAATGAGGGAATGACTGCACAGTATTTAGCTTGTTGTAGTTGTACAATGTCACAAAGACAAAAGCTAAGTTAACATCTAAAGGCATGTATGACTAAACAAAGATAATTTTTCATTATCTCCATGATATGTGAATGTTTTTAGTTTAATGGAAATGTTTAACTTCTCTGATTTTTAGCCTTCCCTGTTTCACCATTTTGTATTCATTCATAGTCTTCTCCTCCATAACGACCAAGAAAATTGCATAGCAGGAACAAAAATTCCAGATCCTATAAACCCTAGCACTAATTTGCACCAAAAGAGGACAGTGCTACTGCAAAGGATAGCAAAGCTAGGAGGGGGTGAGTTCTTGTTCTACTGACATTGATACTGTCACAGAAAACTGGTATCTTTATCCCAAACACCATTGTGGCTTTAGTATCATTTTTAAAGCTATTGTTCAAAAATACTTTCTAACTGCCTTCTGGGTTATTTGTTAACTCACATTTCATGTACCACTGCTTCTCCTGATCCACACAAATGTGCTTTATGTGAGCTTTAATTGCACTGTATCATTAAAAATAAGAATATTTCCTCATAACATCTGACTTCACCACACAGTTCTTAAAATAAGAGATAATTACATTTTAAAAAAAAAATCTACAACCTAGCTTGTGAGAGAATTTTTTTAAAAAAAAAATCTTTCACTTGGGCTACTTGTAAAACAAAGAACACAACTCAAGGATATAACACTGTGCTGCCATAAAGCCTTTTAAAAGAGCATGTTGTTTAAAATTTTCCAAGTTATTGTGAGATATCAGTGCGAGTAATCCAAAATGGAAACAAACATACAGGAAAACACACTTTCAATGTCTTAGTTTTATTAGCTATTGACTGACGTCTTAAGATGAAGAGTACCTTGTTAAACTAAGGACTCATTTTCTTGAACTTTAGTGTTTTAAAACAGGTTCCATGTTCAAAAAATGTAAGGTTTTTAACAACAGCCATTATTTACCAATATTAAAGTTCATATGAGTTAAAATCAATTAGAGAACAATGTGTAATTCATCAGCATATTGAACTGGAAAACGTATCAAAATTACTACTGTCATAACTTTTTAATCACGAAATCAAAACCTATGAATCCTGGAAATGCTGGTGATATGTTTGTACAACAGAGGAATTTGGTTTCTGAGAAGCAAAATTTAAGTCTCAACTAAAATAAAACACCATCTTTAAAAGGGAAGTACATGACTGATGACTAAGCATTTAATAGATTGCTAGTTGTATGTGCCCTCTCTTATCTATTTTTTCCCAAAGAAACCATTTATTTAATACGTATAAATTTCATAAGTACAACTTTAGGACTATAGTGATGGTTCCCATTAAACCTGCCCTCCCACCCACCCACCTCCTCCTCTCTCTCCTATTCCCAGTCCCATTCTCCATTAAGATTCATTTTCAATTAAATTTATACTGAGGAAAGATTTCAACAATATGCACAGACACACACACACAAACTATTTGAGAACAAGTTTTACAGTTAATTCTCATAATACAACTCATTGAGGACAGAGGTCCTGCATGGGAAGTAAGTGCTATAGTGACTCCTGTTGTTAATTTAAGTTAACACTCTTATGTATGACATCAGTGATCACCAGAGGCTCTTGACATGAGCCGCCTAGGCTACTGAAGCCTTTAGAATCCACAAACTCCATCAGTATTTATACGAGGCCATAAACAAAGTAGAAGTTCTATCCTCCCTTCATAGAAAAGTACATCCTTCTTTGACGGCCACTTATCTATTAAAAACAGGTAAACACTATTCAGGGAGTGATGTTTGTATGAAATCAAAACCCATATCCTTATCAGTTTGCGCATAAATACTAAACTCATAAATTAAAGGAAGAAAAACATCACCCAGTATATTTTTAAAGACTTCTAGAAGCTCAGATTACTTTTCCATGTAATTATAAGAAGTATATTTATATAAAATCATTAAGATGAATAAAACCAGATTAGAGTATATAACATTATCAAACAGGTTAAGTTATACTTGCATATCTTTACCAAACACTATAACTATCTTATGTCATATACTTGCACAGTTGCTTTTATTAAATGATTCCATTTTTGTTAAAAAAAAAAAAAAGTACTTGTTTTAATCTCAGCTTAAGTTTCCAGACCACATGACACCAGTCTAACTATGAGAGTTTGACATGTCTACACAGCAGATTTCACCAGCCCTGATACAAACAGGCCACATCGAATCTACCTCAGGAAAAAGATTGGAAAATATCTTACCCCAGAAATGAGAAATACTTTACAGAAGTCCAAAACTGGCAGAATCTGTAGAAAGCTAGCAGCTTCCAGTGTGTCTTGAAGGTTGTCCATATTAAGAGAAAGTTTTGCAGTATAAATGAAATCAATAATTTTCCTTAGACCGACTTTGCTCACACCATGAAGCTTAATGCACATTAAATCTTGTTCTTTCATTCCACCTGAAATAAAGACATTCAATTAAATGAAGGTGGATAATTAAGGTCAAATTCACTTCTGCTGCTAATTAGATGCAATAAAATCAAGGAGAAGTCTCATTCTGTGTAAGCATTTCTATCAGGGTTAGCTTCTGCATATTTTACAGTTAAAAGAGAGTACTTAAAAAGGATTATCTTTATACTAATGGAGGTCATATATGATGCAAGTGCTTCCAAAATGTTTTCCTGTCACTTAGTATCTTTTGAAGGACTAAAGATTGTATTCCTGGGACACAGGTTCTCTGGTGGCCTAGTCACACATTTTTTCTACAATCTGAAATAAAAGTAGACAGCATGAAAAAGTGCATCAATTTCTCATGTTAAACCTATGGTAATCACAACCATTCATACTGTTATGTATTCCTTTTGATACTTTTTCCTTTTTTACAGACAGACAACAACAACTGAATGCCATGTCTTAATTTAGATAGAAACACGGGGTTTTCCTATTTCTTAAATGAGGATGCAGAGTTTAAAAGTCAAATTACCTGTGAACATAGCCTTGAAGTAATCACTAGCAGATGCCATCATAACTCTATGCACAGGGAAGGCATCATCTGTGTCACCTGGCATCAGGGTCACATCACAAAGCAATCCTTCAAGCCGCAGCTGGTCAAAGCCCTATAACAAAGGCATGAGTTGAGCTACTAAGCAAGGTAAGATGAGGCTATACATCTCTCTTGCTAAAATTCTGTTTCTAATATTAATGTAGTGCAACATATTTGGAACAATGATTAGGAGAAGAAAAACTAAACATGTCGTTATATGTGGTAAATTTTATTATGTTGTATAAAAAAGATAAAACTAAGACATTTAGATAAAGAACAGGGCCAGCTTTGTGGCACAAGCTTCCATCTGTGACACCTGCATCCCATATCAGAGCACCAGTTGGAATCTCAGCTGCTCCATTTCTGATCCAGTTCCCTACTAATCTGCCCAGGAATTCAGTAGAAGATGGCCCAATTGCTTAAATTCCTGCCACCCATGTCAGAGACCTGGATGGAGTTCCAGGCTCCTGGCTTTGGCTTGGCCCAGCCCCAGTCAATACAGTCATTTGGTGAGTGAACCAGTAGATGTAAGATATTCCCATTCTCATTCTCTCTCTCTCTCCCTCTCCCTCTCTTTCTCTATTTTTCTCTCCCTCCCTCCCTCCATCTCTGTTACTCTGCCTTTCAAATAAATAAAATAAATCTTTTTTAAAAATATATTAAGAACAAATAAGGAAGAGATGGAATTGTGGCACAGTGAGTTAAGCCACTGTTTATGATTTTGTGCTACCATTTCATGTTGAAGGAATGGTCTGAGTTCTGGTTGCACCCTTTCCCATACAGCTTCCTGCTAACACACCTAGGGGAGCAGAAAATGATGGCCCAAGTCCTGGGGCCCCTGCCATTCATGTGGGAGACCCATATGGAATTCCTGGTTCCTCGCTCAGCCTGGCCCAGACCTGGCTCTAGTGGCCACTTGGTGAAAGAACCAGCAGATGAAGATCCACACACACCACCTCCCCCAACCCTCCCAGTTACTCTGTATCAAATAAACAAATCTTTTACAAAATGCTTGAATCTACAGAACTGGACATTCAAAGCACTTACTTAATCAACCCTCTTTACCCTCTATGAAGATGAATATTTTATGCCAAAATATTTATGCATCACATGTATACTCTAAAATGCAATTATGTATCATAGTTTTCTTTCTCTGACAATAATTGCCATATGTTCCTATTCACAAATATAACATATTTCCAAAAGGCCTTTTTTTCCTTTGTAGACACAAATGTTACACATTCCACCCCACTATTTTCAGTTTCCAATGCTGATTTGTCTGTTGTCCTTGTTATTCAGAATAGGAAGAATTGAGCTGCCATTTGACCTAGCAGGGAAGGACTGCAATTAAGATACCCACGTCCCACATCAGTGTGCCTGGGTTGGATTCCTGGCTCCAGCTTCCTGCTTATGTAGACCTGGGGAGGCAGCAATGATGGCTCAAAGTAGTTAAGTGCCTGGATGGAATTCCTGGTTCCCAGCTGCAGCCCTGGCACAATCCCTAGCCACTGCAAGAATTTGGGAAGTGAATCAGTGGAAGGAAGCTCTTTCTTTTTCTCTTTGTTTCACAAATAAGTAATTTTATTTATTTTTATTTTTATTAATGTTAAGAGAACAGTTTCATGCATTCCATAAAAACGGTTCTAAGAACAGTAAAAGAACAACTCATCTTGCAAAAGATGTCAATTTTTAGGGAATGTTCTCATGCTGGAGAAGTGTTCTTTTAAAATTCACATGAAGTCTCAAATGCAATAAGTTTATGGTATTCACCTTCAAATGTGGATGAATAATTGTAATTATCAAATGATGACACTGGGGTGGAAGATTAAAAGGGTCAAGTGAAAACAGAAACCGGTAACTGGAACAGCTGAGAGACAAGCATTTTTCAATTCCCCATGTTCAATCAACAACATGAACAACAACAGCAACAATTATATTTTAAGTCCGAAACCACAGAATGTACTTTAAATCCATGTAGTCTCCTTGTGTATAACTTAAATTTTGTGGTCAAAAATTATAAACCAGAAATTATGACATTTCTCCCATTAATGAAATGAATTGTGCCCCATTTGTTTAGGTAAGATGAAAAAGGTTAAGGTAAGAGAAAAGGAATTGAGTCAGTTTGGGAAAGAAAAACTAGTTCCCAAGGCCTTGGGTTTTTTACTCCCTCAAATTTAGTTGAAAACTAAAAGCCCACATCTTCTACTTACTAAAAGTAACCACTGTTAATTGTTCAGTACATATTGTACTTCAAGATTTTATTCTATTTTTAACTTTTTAAAATAAATATGAACAACTTAATATGTTATCCCTCTTAGTATTTTTTTTGTTTGTTCTACTTAATACTTTTGGTTGAATACTGTAATCAATACACAATTCTTCTTAAGTGCTGAAACTTAACTGAAAAGTGATCGCTGTTAAATATAAGACTAGGAACAAGAGAGGGAAGAGGTGTGCAATTCGGGACATGCTCAAGCTGACTTACCTCAAACGGTACAGTTAGAAACATACCAGGGGATTCCAATTCAATCCCATCAAGGTGGCATGTACCAATGCCATCTCACTAGTCCCAGTGATCAATTTCTGTTCACAATTGATCATAATGATAGGACTAAGAACCAAAGGGATCACATAAACAAGAATAGTGTCTGCAAATACTAGCTCATAGAATCAAAAAGGGAGAGAATGATCCAACATGGGAAGTGAGATACACAGCAGACCCATAGAATGGCAGATGTCCTAAACAGCACTCTGGCCTCAGAATCAGCCCTTAAGGCATGTGGATCTGGCTGAAAAGCCCATGAGAGTATTTCAGGCATGGAAAGCCAAGACACTCTGGGGAAAAAAAAAAAAAAAAAAAAACTAAATGAAAGATCTCCGCGAGTGAGATTCCAGTGGAAAGAACAGGTCATCAAAGAAGGAGGTACCTTTCTCTGAAGGGAGGAGAGAACTTCCACTTTGACCATGGCCTTGTCTAAATATGATCAGAGTCAGTGAACTCAGGGGGCTTCCATAGCCTTGGCAGCTCATGACAAGAGCCTAGGGTGATTACTGATGCCATAAACAAGAGTGTCAATTTGTTAAGTCAACAACAGGAGTCACTGTGCACTTACTCCTCATGTAGGATCTCTGTCCTTAGTGTGCTGTACATTGAGATTTAATGCTATAACTAGTACTCAAACAGTATTTTTCACTTTATGTTTCTGTGTGGGAGCAAACTGTTGAAATCTTTTCTTAATGTATGCTAAACTGATCTTCTGTATATAAAGAGAATCGAAAATGAATCTTGATGTGAATGGAAGGGGAGAGGGAGTAGGAAAGGGGAGGGTTGCGGGTGGGAGGTACGTTATGGGGGGAGGCCATTGTAATCCATAAGCTGTACTTTGGAAATTTATATTCATTAAATAAAAGTTAAAAAAAGAATAAATATAAATTTCCAAAGTACAGCTTATGGATTACAATGGCTCCCCCCACCATAACCTCCCTCCCACCTGCAACCCTCCCATCTCCCAATCCCTCTCCCATTCCATTCTCATCAAGATTCATTTTCAATTGTCTTTATATGCAGGAGATCAATTTAGAATATATTAAGTAAAGATTTCAACAGTTTGCACCCACACAGAAACACAAAGTGAAAAATACTGTTTGAGTACTAGTTATAGCATTAATTCACATTGTACAACACATTAAGGACAGAGATCCTACATGAGGAGTAAGTGCACAGTGACTCCTGTTGTTGACTTAACAAATTGACACTCTTGTTTATGGCGTCAGTAATCTCCCTAGGCTCTTGTCATGAGTTGCCAAGGCTGTGGAAGTCTTTTGAGTTCGCCGACTCCAATCTTATTTAGACAAGATCATAGTCAAAGTGGAAGATGTTTGTAGGAATACAGAATTTTTTAAAAATGAGATAAAATACATGCTGTTGTGTATTTTCAAATTCACTTCAGCAGATAACATGGACTTCTATCTTGGTGCACATAAATTTACTTCATTCTTTTTGGTAGAAACATAGTGTTGGTAATCACAAGTTCTTCATCTATTCTCCTCTGCCTGAACACTTAGGTTATCTCTCAACTTTTACAATAATAATAAGCAGTGGCACAATGAACCTTCTTAAACATGTACTTACTTGTGTAAGTATATCTGTGGAAGATATTCTTATAAGTGGATAATGGTTTAAAGAGCGTATTTTTAAAGTTTTGATACTTCTAGCAAATCAAAAGATTTGATTTGTCTTGGGAGAAATATCATACCTTAGGTACTGGTAAGAAAAAAAAATGTGAAGACACTAATGAGAATAGACTAGGTACTGTATTCCTCCTTTATTTTTAGTCACCAAATAATTTTGAACTTCCCTAAAGCATATGTAGATAATAGCCATGAAAAACAATCATGGTTATTTGGTCAAAGGCAATAACTGGATACAATCAGTTACTTTCTTAAAAAAAAAAATAAAAAAGAACTCTTGGCTCATTTACTAAGCTCTCCTACCCTAAAATATTTCTACAAATATTTTACATTTGGAATTGAGTGAAGTTGGTGAGCTCCATTCCTACTATTTTATATTTCTTATTTTCCCCTCTTAAAAAAAGGAATGGCTAATGCTTCTTGTATTAACTGTCATTTCACATTCCTTCTACATTCCATTAAAATTATTTGTGCAGGCGTGCACAAAATCCTCAAAAGCAAGATAGCTCAGTTGAGACACCAAGAGCCTTTATCTTCTTCACATATTTGGTCATTTTACTTTCTCTTTTTAAACGGAAGACCACAAAAGTGAAGAAGCTGCAGTGCCTAGATGACTTATCACATTCTGTGTATCTTCTATTCTATGCTTCATTTTTCTGCCTTTGGGAACGTATCTGCTTTTGAGATTTTACATTTATTTTCCCTGAATGCAAAATAGTTGCCTTTATATTTTAGAACATTTATTTTCAAAGGCATAAATGAATGATCCCAGTATTATTCGATCCCATATTTGTTAATTGTATTCCAGATCATTACTATCTTGATCCCAATGAGATCTGTCAATTCATAGTCTTAATATCTTGTCCTGTTCCTGTATATCGCAGCTCTGTCTAAAGAGAAGTTTCCTCTACACCCACACATTGTTGTATGTAAGAAGGAGTCCTTTCTCTACATCTATGCACATATTAAAAGGAAAACTGCTGGGGGCCTGCCCTGTGGTGTAGCAGGTAAAGCCGCCGCCTGCAGTGCCAGCATCCCATATGGGCACCGGTTCGAGACCCTGCTGCTCCACTTCCGATCCAGCTCTCTGCTATGGCCTGGGAAAGCAATAAAAGATGGCCCAACTCCTTGGGCCCCTGCACCAGCATGGGAGACCCAGAAAAGGCTCCTGGCTCCTGGCTCTGGATCAGCGCAGCTCCAGCTGTTGAGGCCAATTGGAGAGTGAACCAGCGGATGGAAGACCTCTCTCTCTGCCTCTCCTTCTGTGTGCAACTCTGACTTTCAAATAAATAAATCTTTAAAAAAGGAAAAATACATCACTTGCCTCCACAATTCTCATCTGTTTTTCTATATATTTACTTTTTGCTTTCACTGTTATCTTTAATCCTATTTAACTCTAGGAAGACTTTCAAACCTATCCTATACTTAACATGTGTTGTACAATGTGAATTAATGCTATAACTAGTACTCAAACAGTATTTTACACTTTGTGTTTCTGTGTGGGTGCAAACTGTTGAAATCTTTACTTAATATATTCTAAACTGTCTCACTGGTAAAAACCAGGATTACTCTTTTTCTAGCACTTTATTTATGCCAGTACTTTTCATTGGGATGTTCTCCTATTTTCAAAGATTAGTTCAAATATTACCTCCTCTATAAAGCTATCTTTAATCAAATATCTTCTAAAATAATTAGGTCTCTTTAGTCTGGATTTCACAATTTACCATTTAATTATATCCTACAAATTTGTTTCCAGTGAATGAACATGAATAAACAGATTTACGTTACCTCCTGAAATATCTTAAAACCAGAAAAAAAAAACCTCTAGTATGAAAAAATTTAAATATTGAAGGAGAGGGAGCTGTGAAAGATGAGAAACGAATTAAGGGCTCACTAGTTAGGTGAGCCCTACAAGTGTTGCAGCATTCTTCCTAGAAATTCCAGACAGAGGTACCCAGAGTGGGGACTCAGACAAAACACAACATTCTCCTGGGGCAGAGAGTCTGGGGAAATCAAGGCAGCTAAGTTTGTAGAACAGAATACGAGAGAAGAGATCTGCATGGAAAGGGTACCCTGGAGATCTGATAATACTCGCCCTTGAGTATTCAACTGAGTAAGTACATTTGTCAGGAGGAAAAACCACCTAAATGGAACACAGGTACACCTGTCAAGGCTCACAAAGGTCTAGGAATACTTCCTACTCAAACCACAGGAGTGGAGTAACTTTGTGTTGCTGGGGCCTTAGGTAGAGTACACAAAAGGACTTTGTCTCAGTATTGAGGAAAAGTGTATTTCACCATATAAACAAACTAAAAAAAAAAAAACAACAGTAAGATCAACTCAATAGCTACTTAAAAAGCATTTGAAAAACATCCAACATCGATTAACAATTTTAAAAATCTCTCAGCACACTTCATGGGGAATTTCCTCAAACATATAACTAACATCATAGCTGAAGACTAAGTCCCCCTACCCCTACCATCAAGAACAAAGCAAGAATATACTCCCCCGTCACTTTCACATTTTTCTAGAGGTTCTACTCAGTGCAGTAAGAAAAAGGAATAAAATCCTGGAAACGAAGAAATAAAATTATCTTATAGGCAAAATGATCACCTATATAGAAAATTCCATACTATCTACAGAAAAGCTCCTAGAACTAGTAAGTCAGTTAACCTAAGTTGCAAGATCAATAATTAATTAATTGTTTTGCTACACACCACCAACAGTCAGAAACTGAAATTAGTCATCACAGAATATGCAACTCTAGAGTTGGATAGGCTTCTCCCATGTATCACTTCAACACATGTTAAGTAAACAGTAATATACAATTGAGAATGCAATAATAACACTAAACTGACCTAAAAAGGGAAAGAGCTATGCATTCTTTCAATTTATAAACACTCAATTGAAAATATAAGAATAGCTTATTGTACTCCAACCTGAACATCCCAAGAGCTATGACCAGGAGAAACTATAGACCCATTTCTCTATATTCTAGCTGCCATTCAGGAACTGAGAAGAAAAAGTGTCACTGTCATTTAAAAAAATCTCAACAATTTAGATTTAGCTCCTCTTTTATAAAAACGTAATTTGACCTAATCATTATGCCTGCTTCCTGTGTGAGCACTACATTGTTTATCTTATGATCATAAAGTTTTTAAATAGGGTATAGTTCTACAACACGACCATGATCACCAAACCACATGTTTACTTTAGGATAAACACTGAAATAAACCCAGTGCAACGCAACACATTAACCTGTAGAGATTCATGGAACAGCCTACTGTTTTAACATTCTATTAGCTAAACAATAACTTAAGTCTATAGAAAAATATCTTACATGGACTTTATTTTCTCTGCAAAATTTTAGTTCTAAACAGCTAACATAGAGGAAAACCTGAAAAGAGCAGTCTGATATGCACTAACCTTAAAATGAGAAAAATGTCAATTAGCAGCCTAGATAACCAAATCAGTAGAAATTTTCAACCTTTATGGGTTTGAGTAAGCGTGGAAAATAATCAGAAAATTATTTCCTTTTACCTACATAAGAAGTCTACACTAAATATACTCTGCCACAGGCTGAAGTGTGGTACTTTGGTTTAGCCTCCTTGTTCCAACAGGGAATGGAAGATGGTCATGAGATATAACTACAGGTAAAGCAGTAGTCAAGGAGTGACAAAAAATATAATCCTAGACTTTACAAATCACTACTTCAGCTAACCCCAGTTAATCTTCCTTATTTGAGTAGAAATAATTTGCATTGCTAATTCCATCATGAATTCCCTTGGGCTATGTTCCAGGTGCTAGGAACCCAAGCCTATTAGGTATCAGATGTCTTTTTAGGTACTTTGATAATTTAGTTTGCTGAAGTCTGATTATTCGAGATAGATAATCCACTACAGTCACTCAAGTCAAACAAATAGAAAATTTATTTGGTGCGCCAATCACCTCTGACCCATTTCTATTTCCTCTGACACCTCCTCTGTTTAGCTTCAATGTAAGAAATTAATTTACTATGTACCTTACTTTTCCATGAACTGTGATAGTCAATCCTAGAATCTTTTACCCAGATTTTAAATGAAGAAGATGACCCAGAGAAGACAAATGACTTTCCCAAAGTCACACAAATAGGTGATACAACTAGAATTTCAGTTTGAGTTGAAACCCATGTCCTTTTCACTTCAGTTAAGCAGGGGAAAATCCTGCGGAGTGAGACTGCTTAGCAGTTTCTCCCCAAGGATCTGTTCCCCTCATAGAACTTTCAATGCCTTCTGAAGATGGGGTTGGCGTTATTACTAATTTTAAAATGATGATAACATTACACATATTGAACACTTCTCTAGCTTGTTCTCTTGACAACCATACATGTAAGATTAAATACCAAAAGGAACTGTTAGTGCCTGGCCTAAAAACAACAACTTGTGAGAACATAATTTTCAATAGAGTTTTAAACAGAGAATACAAGGTTTCTCAACAATATAGAGTGCTAGGTCTGTCAGCACAGAAATTAAAATAATGTAAAAAAAAATCAGCTGAACAAAGATCTTAAAGTAATAAAAACTTTCAGGTTACTTTCACATCACTAGTTTTTACCACCAGCATGGAACAATGGGCTAAAAAACAGAGCTAAGGGCTCTAAGATCCAACTATGCTTGTTTTGTCAACTATTCTTTCTAAAATTACATAGGACACACAGAAAAATATTTCCACTGTTAAAAACAAAACAGTGTAGTAATATATAGAGCAAAACATGGCTTTATCAGCCTCACTAATGTTTCCAGACTTTTTGCTATGCATTCATTTTCATGTCTATGTATACAAACTGTATATTTTTCTACAAATATAAAGAATTATATAATATATATCACTGTTATTTTTAACAGCTTTATTGACATATAATTCATATACAATTCAAGCATTTATAGTATACAAATAAATGGTTTTAGTATATTCACAGATAAGTGCAACTAATTCCACAGTCAACTTCAGAGTATTTTCTTCACTTGGAAAAGTAATCTTGTGCTTTAGCTAACATTCTCATATTCACCCAATTTTGCCAACCCTAAACAAACATGAGTGCACTTTGGGTCTGTAATTTTGCCTATTTTGGATACTTCATCAACATAGACTTTTGAGACTAGCCTCTTTCACTTAGAATAGTGTTTCCAAGGTTTATCCATATGGTACCATGTATCAGTACCTCATTTTTTTATGAATACACCTAATCCATATTCCACTGTACGGATATACCATATTTTCCTGTTAATTTTTTTCATTTAATATCTCATAGTCTTTCCATTCAACACATATATACCCATCTCATTCTTTTTAGTGACTGGAGAGTATGGCATAGTTTTGACGCAATATAATTAATGTAACCATTTCCCTATTGATGCAAATTTAGGCAATTTCCAACATCTCTCCAATGTAATAATTTATAATATATATCATAGAGAGGGTAACATTTCTTGGAGGAAGACGGTCCTTGCCTCTAGAACAGTAGTTCTAATAGCACAGTTGGCCCTCCATACCCATCAGTTTCATATCTATGGATTCAACCAACCATGAGTTGAAAATAAACATATGCCTATGATGACTGTATCTATGCTAAACATATACAGACTTTTTATCTTGCCATCATATCCTAAATAATATAACGTAACAGCTATGCACTTACTTATATTAGGGAGTATAAACTATAGATTTGTAAAGTATATGGAAAGAGGTACTTAGGTTATATACAAATACTTCATCATTTAATATAGTTGCCTTGAGAACCCAAGGACTTTGGTATGAGAGGGGAGAGGGGTTATGGACTCAATCCCCTGTTGGTAGTAAGGGAAGACTCTATGTTACCCAAACATGCAGCATCACTTTGGAGTTTAGAAATGCAAGTTCCTGGACCCATTCCCGGTGACTTTTGACATCTCACACCATAAAACTCCAGGTTGTTTTTTTAAGCCATGTTAATACCATAGAAGGATTGGCTGAGATTACCTGTAATACCACAGAACTGTGGGTATTGCTGGTAAAGATGCGTGTGGTTCCTGCCTTGGAAGACTGCAAATGGGATGAGAGGCCCATTTCGCTGCTTCCAAGGGACAATTTCATGTGTTGGTCTTCCTCTTCCACGAGAGATCTGAAAGTTTTTTAAAATAAGAAAGGCAAATTAAAACATGTATAATTCATCCCAATAAGATTTAAATAATCATTATCACTAGTCATCTAATTATAAGATGTACTAAACTTTGTTTCACTATATTTTAGATTCATGCCACTATACCACAGAAAAAAATACATATTTGTAAAGCATTATCTATACTGTCTACCTTGGAGAGCAACTAAAAAAATCAACTTAAAAGCCTGCATGTGGTATAGCAGGTTTGGCACAGTGAGTTGTGATGCAGTAGGTTAAGCCACCATCTGTGATGCCAGCATACATGTCAGAGTGACAATTCAACTCCCAGCTGATCTATTTCTGATAGAGCTCCCCGCTAATGTGCTTGGGAAGGCAGAAATGGTGCAACTGCTTAGGCACCTACCACCCAAATGGGAAATTCAGATGGACTTCCTGACTCCTGGCTTCAACCATTCCAGCCATTTGGAGAGAGCCAGCAGATGGAAGATCCTTTTTGTTTTTTAATGAAAGGCAAAGTTACACAGAGAAACAGACAGAGGCAGACTGAGAGATCTCCACACACTCATTCCCTCCCTAGATGGCTACAATGGTTGGAGCTGGGCCAGGCCAAAACCAGGAGCCAGGAGCTTCATCCAGGTTTCCAACATGGATGGCAAGAGCCCAAGTGCTTGGGCCTTCTTCCGTTGCTTTCCCAGGCACATCAGCACGGAGCTGGATCAGAAGTGGCATAGCTAGGATGCAGACCAGCACCCATAAGTGGTGCTGGAGTAACAGGTAGAGGCTTAACCCACTGTGTCACACCGCCAGATGCAAAATATCTCTCTCCCTCCACCACCTTCACTCTCACTGTGCTTTTCAAATAATAAAAAAAATTTTAAAAGATGATTCAAAATTATAGTCATAATGGCAAGGGTAATTTTTTTGGTATTTTACTATTTAGATAGCAACGCTATTAAATTGTGCTTTTCACAGTTAAAATTAATTCAAAAAATCAAATTTTAAAAAGATAAAAATGAGGTGAGCATTTGGCTCAGTGGTTAAGACTCTCCCATTTTGGAGAGCTGGTTCAAATCCCAGCTCTGCTTGCAATTCAGCTTCTTGCTATGTGCATCCTGGGAAGTAGCTGTGATGGCTCAAGAATTTGGGTCCTTGTCACCCATGTGGTAGAATTGGATTGGGTTCCTGGCTTCAGGCTTCATACCAGCCCAGTCACAGCTATCACAGGCATTTGGGGAATTAACCAGTAGATCAAACATCTGTGCATCTGTTTCACTCATTTTGTAAAAATGAAAATAAATTTTAAAATTTAAAAGATAAACAGTGACCATTTATTGAATAGTCACTCTGTGTCAGACACTTTTCAAGAATTTTATACACATGAGTTCATTTAATCCTTTAACAGTACTATAGGTACTATTAGCATCTCCTTTTGTGTTTAACACTTAAAACTTATTTTAATTTCTAGTTAGTTTTTATCAAATTCAATACGGCGGCCGGTGCTGCAGCTCACTAGGCTAATCCTCCACCTGCGGCGCTGGCACCCCAGGTTCTAGTCCCGGTTGGGGTGCCAGATTCTGTCCTGGTTGCTCCTCTTCCAGTCCAGTTCTCTGCTGTGGCCCGGGAAGGCAGTGGAGGATGGCCCAAGCGCTTGGGCCCTGCACCTGCATGGGAGACCAGGAGGAAGCACCTGGCTCCTGGCTTTGGATCGGCACAGTGCGCCAGCCGTGGTGGCCATTTGGGGGGGTGAACCAACGGAAGGAAGACCTTTCTCTCTCTCTCCGTCTAACTCTGCCTGTCAAAAAAAATTCAATATGGCTTTTAGACACAATTCTAGGAACATAGTGTCTCCTTTTTATTGAAGATGGAGATAAGCTAAAGCAAGGCTCAAAACAGCTTACCTAGGGTCACAACATTATGAAATTGGATGGACTAGGATCTGAATCTAGTCTGATCTCATCCCAACTGGAAAGCTCCCTGGTAAAAGCCAAATATTAACTGTGATATATTAATACATCACTTATTCTTTTTAGTAATAATTCTCATCAGCTCCAGTTGAACATCATACACTTAAAATTACTTTTCTAGTCCCTCACTTAATTTGGGGTTGTTTAGCCAAATATCTGTAGTCTAGTGGCATTTTCATCTTTTCAAAGAAATGAATCAATAAAATAGATGAAAGCTATTCTTATATATTTTACAAGAACATATATCGGGGTGGGGCATAAAAATGGTTGGGGAACCTGTAGTCAACAGGTCACCTAGTTACACAGAGAATATAGCAATGTATTTGATAGTTTGAAGGCTTTGGTTAGGATACATTAAAAATTGGCCATCATGGAAAACTTTTCATTATGCCTCAGAAGCAGCATTGTGTTCCTTTAGGACTTAGGTATATAATATTAATATAATATTAATACTGTCTCTTGATCACCTGCTTAAGAGCATAGAGCCCATAGTTCTGGGTTGGGTGTGTTAAAATAGCTATCAGATAAGGAGGATAATGGATTTTCAAGTTCTAGAACTCCTCATTTTTTTAAATCTATAATTCCCTAAATGCTGAATTCTTTTCTTAACCAGGCTATTTAATATCACAAAGATTTCACCTATTTATCCTATCATACCTACAAGCTAGGTGATAAGTTTTAAAAGTAAAAGGCAGGCCGGCGCCGCAGCTCACTAGGCTAATCCTCCGCCTTGCTGCGCCGGCACACCGGGTTCTAGTCCCGGTCGGGGCGCCGGATTCTGTCTCGGTTGCCCCTCTTCCAGGCCAGCTCTCTGCTGTGGCCAGGGAGTGCAGTGGAGGATGGCCCAAGTCCTTGGGCCCTGCACCCCATGGGCGACCAGGATAAGTACCTGGCTCCTGCCATCGGATCAGCGTGGTGTACTGGCCGCAGCGCGCCGGCTGCGGTGGCCATTGGAGGGTGAACCAACGGCAAAGGAAGACCTTTCTCTCTGTCTCTCTCTCTCACTGTCCACTCTGCTTGTCAAAAAAAAAAAAAAAAAAAAAAAAAGCAAAAGGCTATACCTACTTTAATTCTGGCACCAATCATATGGCTTAAATCCTGCAATAATTAGAAAAAATGCTGGCCTTAAGGGTGACATCAATTCTTCTTAATGATATTAGAAACATGGTATAACCAAAAATGAATTAGTAATATATAGCCATGTATTATTCAACTCTCATGGATATTTAATAATGAAGAGGATAATTTAAGTAAGATTTTAACACATGTAAAAAAATGGATGTAACTTTCCATTAGAGTTTCAAAAATAGCTTGAAACAGAATTTATGATATATAGCACACACATTCACACACACTTTTAAATAGCTTTGTGGACAGCCATTTAAAATTACAGAATCAATTGGAAAAGTCAGAAACAGATTGATGTTGATTGGTATCACTAACCCGAAAATTTCTATCATCCAGAATTCTTTTAATAGGATATTCAAGCAGGCTGTTTTATTAGTTTCTGTATTCCTTGCACAGAGCCTGGTACTAGAGGCTTAATATATGTCATCTGAACGAACACAGAATCTCATTTTTGTGGATCATTCCAAAGACAGTTCTTTATCATGCAGTGCTTAAATGACCATCAATTATCATTTTTATAAAACTGCAGATGTAAAAGGGGCTGGAGTTCAAGCTGAAACCACATTGCCCTGGTGACAAATCCTGGAAATTGCTTTTTTGAATGAAGTACAGATAACAACTTGTTTACTCGTCATTTGTCTCTTGCTTTTAAAATGGAAGAGCGGAATGTGAAAACACAGCACTTTCTCTGCAACATGATATAGCTGGCTCTCTAATTAATTACTTTGAAGGCTGAAGAAGCCTTCACTAAAATCATCTTCTTCATGACTTTTTATCAGTGTCTTTTGACTTTTCAGCATTCAAAATACTCCTTATTATTTCTGCATCAGTAACAGTACATGCCATGTCAACCTTCTTAGCAAATGCAATATTCCTGTCTAGCTCCTTTTCATTAAGTTTATTGACTGGACATGAAGAGCATTGTTCTTCAACACTGCAAGGAGGCAAAATCTGTCTGCAAATATCAGGCCTCAGTCACATCACACTATGCTTAAAGGGATGATTATCTGAATATTTCCATGAACAAATAGCATTTTTAAAGTAATCTTATATTTTTCAAATCAAAAAGTTGAAGGTCATATAAATACCACTGGTTCTCAATGGGGGAGGGGCAGAAATAGAAGATACCTTGCCACCCATCTGCACCTCCACATGTGGCATTGTCAGGAGACACTTCTCATTGTTGCAACTGGAGGGAGGGTGGCAATTACTATCATCTCTTCAGATGCTGCTAAACATCCAACACACACAGGACAGTTCTCTATGTCAAAGATGTTTTCATGCAAATATGTCAAGAATGCCAAAAGTTGAAAAAACTCTGCCTCTTCTCAGAAATTTTTCTCAAGTAATTTCATGTTTTAAATAACTGCCTAGTCCTAGGGTTGACTCTATGAGGTAATGCTAGAGGTACGAGATACAGTAGGATTATTAATTACCACTAATTCTTCCATGGCTATGCAATAGACTATCTCTGCTCTTCTCAGGTCCATCAATTTAAAAATCAAGTATTAATGGTAGATAAGTAGATAATGGCCTTGAAGTTTCCACGACAATTAAGCAGCAGAGTTTTACGTAAGATTATGTAAGAATAATTTAATTCTGCTTAAAACAACAGTTTTTTGGGTTCATTTTCCCATGCTAAGTTAGAATATGGCAAATCTTGTCCAAAAAATCCCATCTCAGCGGCACTATAAAATTATTGTTCAAGGGAGAGACACTGTTCACCAATGTTCTATTCTAAAAATCAAGGTTTTTTTTTATTACATTATGCTTTGCATATTGCTATCACACCACATTCACCCACCCCACCACTACTAGACACATCTTATTTTCAAAACAATGATCAACCACAAGGCACAAAAGCAATCTTTCACAGTGTGTATGAGCCAGTCAACTGTTCTTGCCCCAAAGAATTACTTTTTTGAAGAGCATTAGGTTAGAGATAGAAGCAGTATCTCATCATTTTACTGAATGCACTGCCAACGTGGTCAAACTGAACATATCAGCTAAGGCATTTCTTTGCACTGCTGCTTCAAGACCAAAAGAAAAAAAAGTATCAACAACCACCTTCTGTTAAGTGATTTCAACATTGCAATGGTACTTTGAAACTTCCATACAAAAGGAAACATGTATAAATGATATGAGCACACAATTCACAAAGTCCAAATGTTTTTACAGAAAAATATTTAACCTCATCAGGATTCCAGAATATACAAATTAAAACAAAGATTCTATCTTAAAATATATTTTAAAAAACTATCAAAAAAGAGAGAAAACACAGGCTCACATTGCTAGGAAGTTATAGGGCAAATATGCACGAAATCCCTACTGTCTGCATGCAACTGTTCAAACAAAAGAATTTTTAAAGGGAATTTAAAAACCACTAAACTGACAAATCCTCCTAAGTTTAATTTGGTAGCATTTCCATAGAAAAACATATATACTACTGAAAAGTTGTTTGTTGGTATGCTACAATGGGGAAGGCAATTATATTGTTTGAATCCAAAGCCACAAATAATTTTTCAGTACCCCTCCATTTCCACACCAAAAAGAAAAAAAAAACTCCTCAAATCCACTAAAACCAACATTTCCATGTTTAAGACTGAGGTATTATATTGACAAATCATAAAATGCACATCAAAATTTTGTGGGTTCTATCACTGCAAACATCAGTTCATGTTACACAGAAAACCAGGTGAGGTCAAATGTCTTTGTCTAGGAAAAGGTAATATTCTAGTGTTTCTGCTAATTATTAGAATGAATGTACAATGAAACGCTGAATATTCCTGGTAGAGAGGTTTTGTGTGCCAACTCATGCTTTGGCACATTAACTTGGTTCATACCAAACGAGGAGCAGCACATTGATACTGTTAGAAATAAAATATATTGCTCTATACCTTCCTATGTTGCTGTAATTTTTGAAGAAAAAAAAGAAATTAATCTAAGAACAGCTAGAAAGGTAAATGTATATGAACAACACCTTTATTCTTTTCTCAATTTAGTTCCTGATCAGTTTCATAATACCTGTTTTTGCTTACCACTACTTTATAATCAAGATGTTAAATCTAACAATATATTCTAAAAGCATAATTTCATGGTAACAGAAGAACAGAGTTTTTTGAGTTAGTATCAAAGTCCCCAGATTAATAATATTATCTTAACTGAAAGTTAGTGCCAGCAAGTTGGTATACAGCAACAAATAACAAAGCAAAAACAAGGAAGCCAACAATGGTTTAACAATACAACAAAACTCCTTGGCTAGTCAAGGCACCAAGTCAAGCTTCCCACCACCCATCACCCAGGAAAACAAAATGCATATTTCTCACACTCACAATTTAAAGAGAAAATCAAGAAAAATGTTTTCTTCTAAGAAGTACTCCCCCTCCATTTGTTTTTCTGCTCTGAAACAAAGAAGTGTCTGCTAGCAGCAGCATTTGCTAAATGAAACATTTCTTGTGATAAAGTTGCATGGCAGGTGGAGGAGAAATTTCGCCACCTGTTCTCATACTCATTTGAATTTGAGTGCTAAATCTGTCAAGGTATTTCCCTCCACCCTTGAGAAATGAATGAAAAAACTTAAGATGGTAGAAGTCATTTGCAATTGGTCTTCAGATAGATTCAAAATATGCACACTGCATTGAATTCTAAATATTGACAGCTTTTCTACTTCTTTCCTTTTCCATCTCTCTCAAAGTTATTTCACACACATTTGTGCATGCATACGCACACACATATTCAATTTCCACTATGAATAAAGATGAAAAATGTTTTGTAAAAATCAGAATCAGTTTCCAATTCATGAAGTTAATGTCTATTTAATAATCCTGACATTAATTAAAAGAATGAAATTATGTCTTTGCAAAAACTGATGAAGGGGGGGTTGGAGGGGATCAAGGAAGTGAGGGAAGTATGGTTGTTTTCTTGAAACTGTACCTATGGAATGCAAAATATTTGTTTTATTTTTATCAATAAAAATATTTTTTAAAATGAAAAATTTAAAAATTCAATTATTGAAAGATTTTTCTTCCAAATAAAATGTCATTTACATTTACAGAAAATTTCAAATATCATAGCAACTTTTATTAAGGCAGAGACTAGCTGCTTTTTAAAAAGCTAGAGAGAATGTATCATCTTGAAGTGTTTGCCTAAAAGGAATAAAGATAATGTTTTTGTTAGTTATCTGTGTGTTTTTAATGGCATTAATATGAACTAACTATTGTCTACCTTAAATTATTTCACTACTGGAAATATTTAGTACTGATTTTTTAAAAGAAAAATAGATGTTCGCTTTCCAAGGTTTTCTTTTCTACTACAACAATACTGCAGTAAACAAACAAAAATATCAAGGTGATAGAGGCACACTATAAAATGAGTTTTCAGGGCAAAGAAACTATTGAGCAGGCTTCTTATATGCATATGTCTATCATATTTAAAATAGAATCACATTACTAAATAGCTTATGTCCATTTTAACACCAGAATATGATCATTGACCCAGCACCTGCTGTGTACTAGGCATTATGCCAGGCATGTCCCAGTATGCGACTTAATCCTCATAGCAATCCCATTTTAAAGACAGGAACTGATGCTCACTATGAGTCTAGTAACTATGATTTGAACCCATCTCTGAATCCAGAACACACACTGTTCCCCTTGTAAAAAGCCTAAAAAATGAAAATTAGACAGCAGAAACTATAAATGAATTTCAATGCTTAATTTCTAAATACAAGGACAATATCATAAAGATACATTCTGATAGAGGCAAGCAATTTTTTGAGTTAATTTTAATTAACTCAATTTAAATTACCTAGTTTTATCACTCTAGTTCCATAGAAACAATATCAGTAATAAAAATCTCTCATGCTATTTTCCCAACACATACAGGTCAGGGAGGCAGCACATCCTAGAACATAACTCAGATCGAATGTAGGGAGAATTCTGCATAACTGATATCTGCATTTAAAGAACAGATTCTGAATTCCAGTACCAAACATCACAATCACAGAAATAGCACTGTGACACAGATGAGGGAATTGGGTGAGACAAATGGAGTGACAAATGATACTCCATTAGATAACTATAAGAGGAGGAAAGCTAATTATCCAAACCGAAAAGCATTTGCACTGAATATCTCAATCCTGTCCTTGAAAAACTTAAAAATTAATGTTTGCTCCCTGTACCTACCATATTTCAAGACAAGTATCCCTTTATATTTTAAAATCTATGTACCAATTAAACTACATCAAGTCTAGTACATCTTGACCAACAGATTCCTCTATTTAGAAAGCCTGTTTTATATTTTTTCCATTCTTCACATTTCTTACAATATTCTAGTGGAAGCAGATAGAAAGATGGGTAGATAGGTAGGAAGATGGATGGAAGGTAGATAAATAGGCTATGTAAGAATCTGTTCTATTTCTTGAATTAGAATAGTGAAAAATGAATTTCTAAATGTTAATTCCATACCTACTATACAGAAATGCTAAGTCAAAGTTCCCTTGCCTTTAAGAAGACATATAAGGTGAAAAATACACAAGAGGTAAAGGTGGTAGGAAGATGGGGCTGCATAGAAATGTGTTGGAAGAAACAGCATACGCTCCTATCACTGTCAGTAGTGCCCTTCCCAATGCACAGAGGAAATAGCATCTTCTGGCCACACATCCACCCTCTGAAAGCATGCTATATTCTACAGCTAGCACCAGGTCTGCCCACAGAGAGGTCTTGTTATACCTGTAATTCTGAGCTTGCCTTCTTCAATCCCCAAGTGAAGAAACTTGAAGGGGCACTCCAACCTTTTGTATGCTCAAGCCAACTTTCTTTAAAGGAGCTTTGCTTACAGACAATTTGTTAACCAAGGTGTCATTTTACTCCCATTATCTGTAGCTCACCAACTCTGAAATTTGACTATTGTGCTGTGGTACATTTAAATTGAAAAGCATGTTATGTATGAATTGAGTTTTGCCTGCCTAGAATTTCAGTTTATTAAATATTCAAACATCCAAGTTATCCAATTTTAGAGTTTATTATAAAGTCTGATTCCACAAATTTCAAACCAATTAGAAATCACTGGGACAAAGCCATTTGGGAACAGGAGAATCATTAATCAAGTGATTAAAAAATGGTAAAAATCCTATCCTTTTCTGAATTTCCCCATGCCACTTCACAAAGTCGATTCATGACAAAGAATTAAAGGAATGTTTATTTCTCTTTGAAAATGAGACATGAAAAAGGAGAATGACTTATAAAGTAGTAACCATTGCATTCCATGTTTGAAGAAGTAGAATTGGCAGCTGTAAAAGTCTCACTGACTTCATGTAGCCAAAGTCTGTAATAAATATAGCAAATCTCAGCCTTGATTTTGCAATGACCTAGAGGCATCTCTGATTACTTCAGTGAATGTAGAAAATTCCAGGATCAAATCAATCATCTGTTTTTAATATGACAGCCAGTATTTTTAGAACAGGGGAGATGATAGTAAAAATGAAAAAATATCAGAGATCTGACTCTCAACCTAAAGAGTTTGGGAATCACTCTTCAGAAAGTTCTCCCAGGCATATCTCAGTATGGAGCTAATGGAAGCAAAGAGTCTATCATTTCTTTTAATAAAATTATTTTCCTTTTTTGCACTTGTAACTTATAATTAAAGATACTTTCTCATAAAACTTGGTTACAAGACTTTATCTTGTACTATGCTTCCCGTAGAGAAACAGCCGTTGCTGGTCTTAAGTTCTCAGCTTGTTAGGAGATGTGAAACAGAACAAAAAATTTTCACTATCACATCCGGCCCACTAATCTACCTATATATTCAATCATCATACTTCAAGAGTATAAATGCCATTTTTATCTAGGAAATGGCTTCTGATTTTTCTGTTAAAGTGTCATCAGGACCCACCATTTTACTACATTCTTCAAAAATTATTTTAACCAAGATCACTGTAATGGTTAGTTCCATATCAGAAAGCAATTTCATGATCTAGCTACAGACAGATCTACCAATGTGAATAGCAAACATTGCTCTATAAAAATACCTTCTTACGTCTTTGCTCATGGTGCAGCATCTCTAAGGAAAACATCACTTGCAAGCTATTTTTGTACAATTACTATGTATTATTACCAAAACTATTAAAACTTATTAAAATTTGTAATATTTTCCTGGATGACTGACTAGTGATTTGAAGATCAGGGCACAAATTGTAAATCACTGGGAGAGTTTTCCTCTTTGGGGGAAAACTGTTTCTTTTTTTTTTTTTTTTTTTTTTTTTAGGGAAAGGGTTTATTGGGGAACCCCCTACAGACCAGAGTGAAGGGGCGGCGAAGGAAAAAGAGAGAAGGAGACTGTAAGAGAGACAGACAGAGGAGGGAGAAGAGAGAGGAGAGAAGCCAAGAGAGGCCAAGACAGCGCAGGAGAGAAGGACCAAGAGAGCACGTGTGCAGGAACAGGCCCTTTCAAAACGTTGCCTGAGGGCGGGCAGGGAAGCAGGAGCATCAAATCCCACTAGGATGGGGGCGGAGCCTGGCTCAGGTAGCTGGGCCATGTGGCCACCTGGCTACAACTGCGCCAGTTTCCTAACATTCCCCCCGCCTTGTTTTTCATAAAGCAAGGTTTGTATGGGATTACATTAGTCCCAAAAGTCCAAGAGGGGTAGAGGGACGATGATCTGTCTTCAGAGCTACCTCCTGCCGACATGGGGCGATGATGCACTCTTCGCTGGCATGGGGCGATGTCCCAAGTTGCTGTCTCCTGGGTGGGGAGCCGAGCAAATCCCTGCAGCAGCATTTGGTTGACCGCCTGGTTTTTGAAGGCCTTTGTTTGTTCCATTATAGCCTGCTATAAACACTTAGACACTGTAGTATAGAAGACAGGGTGAGAATAGCAACCAATGATCCCAAGAGCATTAACCAGGTAATAAGAGGATGCCATAGAGAGGAAATGGAGGGGGTCTCTGGACCCTTGTGGGGAAAGTTTGATGGACGTAGCCTAAAGCTGATTCCAGCCAAGACCGGGAGAAAGGCCACCAACTTCTGCAGGTAGTGGGGCCTGTCTGTAGAGAAACTCTGTAGAAAAACTGCTTCTTTTAAAGACACCATGGTCTCTGTCTTAAAAAAGGTTGTATATTCTTGGGCAGAATATACATGATAAAGCCAGATCATATTTTGATGAAAAGACATAGTAGGTAACAAACATTCAAATTTCCAAGTCAGTTAAATGACAACTTTAAACAGAATATAATTGGAGCATTTTCAGATTGTGTATGCATGTGTTTTCAAGAAGCAACCTATGAATTGTAAAATAGTAATAAAATCCCAACTTAATTTGAGATAAATAGAAAGAGAAATATTTCCTTCCTTCCTTTTTTTAAAGATGTATTTCTTCATTTGAATGTCGAAGTTAGAAAAATATAGAGACAGAGAGGTAGAGACCAGGAGACAGAGAAAGAGAATCTTCCACCCTCCAGTTCACTCCCCAAATGGCTACAATGGTTGCAGCTGGGACAGTCTGAAGCTAGGAGCCTGGAACATCATCCGGGCCTCCCAAGTGTGTGGTAGGGGTCCAAGCACTTGGGCCATCTTCTGCTGCTTTTCCCAGGCACATTAGCAGGGAGCTGGATGGGAAATGGCGCAATCATGACATGAACCAATGCCCATATTGGATGCCAGCATCGCAAGTGGCAGTTTTTACCCGCTACACCACACCAGCCTCTTTCCTGCCTTTTATATAGTCCTTTAAACCAGTGTTTCACACTCAAAATTGTAATTTATTTTTGAAAGATTTTTCTTTATATAAGGAGAATAGATTTCATGTAATTCATATATTCAATTTTAAGCCAATAGTGATACATCACACCCTCACTCCTTACACCTTTTTCTTTTAATTTTTGCAATAACATGCTTTTAATTTACTTTATAGTCATGGGCTGAATCCTCCATTAAATAAATGAATTCAACATGTAAAGAGTAGAAAGACCACTGTTCTTCAGGAGTATAGATAAGGGCTATAAACAATAATCACATCTCAAGATGTCAATATTCTGACTCTCAGGATGAAGGGGAGAAGTAGACAGGGGGAGAGAATAGTTATCATGTGGGTGAGAGTAGCAGGGAGGTGTCCAGCTACTTGAAAAATGCTAATATAAATGCTAGTAACTTTACTCACTCCATCTCCATGAACTAACTCTTTAAGGGATATTTTTTAAATCTTCAAAATCCAATCTTCTCAATCAATTGGTTACTCTCAATGAAAATTAATTTGACTTCATATTTCTGAATAACCATTTATGGAAGCTTTGCCAGTCAAAAGAAATTTCAGGAATCACAAATGTATGCTTTTATACATTCACGAGAGCCACAGAGAGCATATTTAGGATTCTAAAGACAATTGCTATCATGGAACTATCTCAGTCATCTTTCACCCCTGCATCTTCCCCATCTCCCATGTCAAATCAACTGTCAAGTACTATTGAAACTCAAGAATGTTCCTCTCCTTTACTTCCTCTCTACTCTCATTGTTACCACCATAGTTGTGGTCTCTACTGCCTCAGACCTAAAAATGGTTATTATTATTGTTATTATTATTCATTTCATAGGCTTTATGTTATAGATTGGCATAGATTTTTTACATATTCTAATTGTACTTATAGTTTAGAAAATCACTACCTTGTCCAGAAGTATTCAATAATTTACTGCTTGCTGAAAAAAACTAAGTTTTATGGCCTAGCCCCCTTTAACTAATCAGACATTTCAGTAAATTACGCTTAATAATGTACTTAATGATTAGAGAATAGAAAAAACTTCAGGCCAGCACTGCGGCTCAATAGGCTAATCCTCCGCCTGCAGTGCTGGCACACCGGGTTCTAGTCCCGGTCGGGGTGCCAGATTCTGTCCCGGTTGCCCCTCTTCCAGGCCAGCTCTCTGCTGTGGCCAGGGAGTGCAGTGGAGGATGGCCCAAGTGCTTGGGCCCTGCACCCCATGGGAGACCAGGAAAAGCACCTGGCTCCTGGCTTCAGATCAGCACGGTGCGCCGGCTGCGGCGGCCATTGGAGGGTGAACCAACGGTAAAGGAAGACCTTTCTCTCTCTTACTATCCACTCTGCCTGTCAAAAAAATAAAAATTAAAAAAAAGAAAAAACTTCATATTCACAAACTGTCAATTATTTTGTTCTAACAGTTATGCCTTTTTATTTATTGCTACAAGTAAGGTGTAAAAGTTGTTTTAGTTCAACATTTATAACCAAAGACAATATTCACTTAAAATCCAATATCTGCTAAACTTTTGAGATTAGGCTGGAATCCTTTTAAATACTAATCATGTGCTGATTTTAAATTCCTTTTCTATCAGCCATTCCTTTCAAGCTATATATAAGAAAAACACATTATCATTTAACTGGGAATATACTAACTTCAAGCCATAAATGTCTCAAATAGCTTTCCTAATAAAGATAAAAGGTAAGTGAAAATATGTAACTTCTTAAAGTGGACCTGCAATCTTAGAACAGGTTAGAATTTTATCAAATCATAATGACTAAAGAATTTTGGTCACTGGTAAGTTGCTTTTGCAAATCTCCTCAAAGTAGCCTGAATCTTAAGAAGGCAAACATACAATACAGGTTTCAAATGACCACCATCTCAATTTTCACTCATAGCTGTATTTTATGTGATCAGGTACACTTGAGAAAGTGATGCAGCCAATATATTTATACCTCTTTCATAGTACTTGAAGCACAATAAAAGTTCTAATAGTAGAACCTGTTTTCATGACGCTTTCAATACAATCCTAGAGTATAACGCTGTCACTAGATAATTCTTCTTTTCTTTTTTTAAAGATTTATTTAATTATTTGAAAAGCACAGTTAGAGATAGATAGAAGGAGGGAGGGAGGGAGGGAGGGAGGGAGGGAGGGAGGGAGGGAGGAAGGGAGAAAGGGAGGGAGGGAGGGAGATCTTCCATCCACTGGTTCACTCCACAAATAGCCACAATGACTTGGGTTGTGCCAAACCAATGCCAGGAGCTTCTTCTGGGTCACCCACATGATTGCAGGGGTCCAAACACTTGGGCCATTTTCCACTGCTTTCCCAGGTGCATTAGCAGGGAGCTGGATCAGAAGCAGAGCTGCCAAGATTCGAACCAGTGTCCATATGAGATGCAGATGCTGCAGGTCACAGCTTAGCCTGCTATGCCACAGTGCCAGACCCAATAATTCTCCTTTTCAGTAAGATTTCCAGAAAACTTGCTACAAGGGTTGAGGATTGCCTATGTAGTGCAAGCCAGTCTAATCAGGAGTTCTTATAAGTATAAGGACTAGATCAGAGTAGATCAGAGAGCAATATGAAAAGGATTCAACCTGCCATTGTTGGCTTTGAAAATGGAGGAAGGAAGCTAAATGTCAAAGAAGACAGGCAGCCTCCTTAAGATGATTATCCTGGGGCCAGCACTGTGGCTTAGTAGGTTAAGCCTTCCATTATGGTGTCGGCATCCCATGTGGGTGCTGAGTTAAGTCCTAGTTCCTCTTCTTCTGATCCAGCTCCCTGCTTATGGCCTGGGAAAGCAGTGGAAGATGGCCCAAATCCTTGGGCCCCTGCACCCACATGGGAAACCTGGAAGAAGCTCCTGGCTCCTGGCTTCACATCAGTCCAGCTGCAGTCACTGTGGCCATTTGGTGAGTGAAACAGCAGATGGAAGACCTCTCTCTCTGTCTCTCCCTCTCTCTTCTGTGACATTGCCTCTCAAATAAATATTTTTTTTAAAAAGGTGCCTATCCTTCACCTTATAGCCAGCAAGATGATGGCAACCTTGGTCCTACAGCCACAAGGAACTGAATTTTGTCAATGATGGGAATGAGTAGGAAATGGATTCTCCCCTAGAGCCTCAACACCTGTTGACACTTTTAGTTTAGTCCAACAAGGCTGATACCAAATTTTAGCCTAAAAAAATATTGTAAAAAAAAAACAGTTATATGTCCTAGGCCATTAGTTCACAGTAATTTGCCTTGACAGCAACAGAAAACTAATACACGGAGGGCTTTTCTTTCATTGAGTGCTTACACACAATTGAGCAATGGGATGATAACGTCCAAGAGAAAATACTAAGCATACAGAATGGAGTAGTACCTTTAGAAAGTGCTAAAAGATAAATCACACCAATCACCAATCACAGAACTCTCCATGGTGAAAATGCTGGGTAATCAGTGAAGGTGGGAAAAGTGCTTCAAAAAACTATGAAAACATAAGGAGGCAATGACTTTAATCCCAAAATCATATCAGCAAGCATAGATCAATGGCCCAGAATTTTCCTGCAACTTCACCACTTGACAGTATGCAAATAAATCTCTAACATCTTATACCAGCATCCAATAAAAAAAAATAACCTTTACCATCTATCCTACTTCATTTTTCTTCTAATCCTAGTGAAATATTATCTAATAGATGGCATGAAAGGAACAAAAGTATACAAAAATGAAAAGACCACAGAGAGGCAAGAGGCCAGTTCCCTGGTAATGTACACGAGAAAGCAGCAGAAAATGGACTAAATGCTTTGGCTCCTGCATCCACACAGGAGACCTGGATGTAGTTCTGGGCTCCTGGATTCAGCCTGGACTAGCCCTGGCCATTGTGGCCATCTGGGGAGTAAACCAGCAGATGGAAGTTTTCTTCCTCTGTCTCTATCACTCTGCCTTTCAAATAAGTAAAATAAAACTTTAAAAAAGGATACTATCAGTCTGAAACAAAAATCACTTTTCTATTCTATGCAATCTGTACTGTAAAATCCAGCATCTTATTCCAATTCATTTCTCTTCATTTAGCCCAGGAAGTTTTCTTCTGTAGTATTTCATAGTCCTTAAATCCATTATTAACACTGAAGAGTATAGAAAACAAAAACATTAAGCTATTTGTCTTCGTTCAGAATTTTCATAGCAATAAAATAAATTGTTTATTAAAAAAAGATAAAAATAAAACAATAAAATTCTGAATGACTTCAAGGACCACATCCCCAGTGATCAGCAGAGTGATGCCTGGCACATAATAGTAACTGCCAAATGTTATAAACTTAATGTACACTGGCTCCAACTTATGATGGTTTGATTTCATGAAGACACAAAAGCAATATGAATTCAGGAGAAATCAGACTTCAGATTTGAATTTGGCTCTCTTCCCAGGCTAGTAACCTGCAGTATAATCCTCTCTCATGATGCTGCTCAGGGCAGCAGTCACATCTCCTAGTCAGCCCCACGACCATGAGGGAAAACACCTGGAACTGTATAATGCGCTGTGCTATTAAGCTAGTGTGTGGGGTGGATTACATGTAGCAAGTGTGTGTTTTTTTTTTCCAAAAAATATTTATGTATTTATTTGAAAGGCAGAGAGAGAGAAAGAGAGAAAGAGAGAAAGAGAGAAAGAGAGAAAGAGAGAGAGAGAGAGAGAGAGAGAGAGAGAGAGAGAGAGAGAAATCTTCTACCCATTGTTTCACTGCCCAAATGGCTGCTATGGCCTGAGCTAGACCAGGCCAAAGGCAAGAGCCTAGAACTCCATCTGGGTCTCCCATGTGAGTGAAGGGGTCCAAGCACTTGGGCCATCTTCCATTGCTTTCCCAGACATGTTAATGGGGAGCTGGATTGGAAGCGGAGGGACTGGGACTCAAACCAGCAGCCATATGGGATGCTGGAGTCATAGGCAGCAGCTTAACCCACTGCGCCACAATGCCTGACCTAGTAATTGCATTTTTTATTTAAGTAAATATTTTCAATTTACATTGGGTCTAATGGGGTGTGATCTAAACTTAAGTAAAAGAGCACCTGTACCAGAGTACTGAAAAGAACTGAGCACTTTCAAAAATGGATTACTCAGTAACTTCTTCAGGTACAGATTTTGAAGAATCTTGTGTTTATACCAAGTCTTTCTCACAATGTTGAAGAAGTAAAGCAAAATGCCATGGCTACCATTTTAATTAAAATATCATAATGTACAGCATTTGCAATTCTTAACCCTTTAATTTCAATGAATTTATCAACACCAACATTTGCCATCTCTTACTTATTCTCATGTCTCCCTCTCATCCAAATTTGGCCCCACTTAGGTCTCATGAAAATACTCTAAATTTCAAGTAGCAATCTTTCCAGACTTTCCAAAGTGGTATATGGAGAATTCCAATTCTGCCTCTCTTCCCTATGAGGAAAGAGTTTCTTATTTGGGGACTGAGGGGAACTTGGAAACAATATTCATTTAAATGTAAAAGCAATGAATCTAGATAAATTATTGACAAGCAAAATTCTTTGAAATATCTCAGAGTGGCATACACTAGCTCTATGTATTGGAGTATCTTGTGTGCAATGTTTTTCAGTCACATTAAATAATTTCAATTTAAAATAAAATAACAAAATATTAAAAATATATAAAATATATAAAATAAAATAATTTCATTTTAAAAAGACATACAAAATGGGCAAACATTTAACTTCTCTCGCATATGGCAAGCTTCCTCAGACTAAAATATCTAAAGGGGGCTAAACAATAAACCCTGAAAATGAGGAGCAAGCAACCCAATCAAAAACCTTTGAAAAGCAAGTTTCCAACCTCTAAATACACTAGGGTTAGTTGCATCCTATCATTAAAAAATAATGCATTCCCAAGCTCTTTAAGACAAACAGTACATCCATTTAAAAGAAGCAAGTTGTCTTCTTCTGGTTGGACTACATATGGAGAACCTCCTTCAGATGCAGCATCTCATAGGAAGATGAACAAGGAAAAACTATCCAGGTGAGGGCAACCAGGAGATCAAGGAGCCTAGAAACCAAATCATGCAAGACTTCCAAACTTGTATGCAACAGCAGGTATACAATTTTTTTCTACAAAGCTCTATAAGATCACAATGGAATCAGGGGTTCAAAAATATGATGAATGTAAGAAAGAGCTGTCCATAAATGAAAGGTGCTATCTTATGAGGTACTGAGCTCTTTGTCACTGACAATGTTCAAGGAGGACATGGGTCATCATCTTCTAGAAGTGTCACAGAAGGGATTCTAACATTAATTTACAGGGATTGGAACTCACTAAATTATATCTAAGTTCACTTCCATCTCTGATTTTCCATGAATAAGTGATAATCTAGCCCTGCTGCAAGTTCCCAAAGAACATGCCACAAAAGATACAAAAAAATACAAAACAATTGTCCTTAAGGGTTGGGTGTGTTTTTTCTCCACCTAATTGTGTTAATTGTGCATATATAGTAAAAAATAAGGTAAGCAGACATAAACAAGTAAAAACATTTGTTGTGAAAGCAACTTTTTCATAATTGGATGTTATCAATTCAATAACTTAACAAATCTTCGATAGATAACAAAGATTTCCCAAATCAAAAAATTCTGTTTTATTCACTAAAGAAAGGATAACATTGGGATACAGGCAACACATGCAATTTAGAAAACACGTATTTTATGTCTAAATTTCAATCACCCACAAACAAGGAGCATGTACGTAAATATACATAGAGTATACACAACCTTTCCTCAGGAAATCTAATTACTAAATTCTGTTGATGAAATGGCATAAAGCAGTTGCTATTGAATAATATGCTATTGGTCTTTATTATAAAATATATATTTACATATTGAACAAAGTAATTGAAACAGGAAGCTATGAACACATGTCTAGGGGCTCAAAGAAGTTAAGTCTAACATTCATCTTCCTTTCGCTTCCTAAAAGTAAAATTCTAAGGAAAACAACTCACAATGTCTGTCTTGCTATAACTCACTGATAGGCTGCACTGGTTAATTCTTACCTAATTGTATTCCTCATTCATACCACACTATTATTGCAAAACTTGCTACTTGTGAAAAAAAGATAAAAGTATTGCTAGTGCTAATCCTGTTCTATTTTAAGTGTCCTTAGAATCTAACAATCCACTAACCTTGTAATACTGGCCTGAAAGAACCATTTGCTGTCTTAAAACAATAAATACCAAAACCATTTAGGTGTGATTTCCCTTACAGCGTTATTAATTTAAGAAAAATTGGCAGGGTAATTCACACGGTTCACACCTGTCAGGAGCAGGGTCTTTAGTAATGCACTTTACACCAACCAGGAAATCCTCTGTCAGGCTAAGGCTGAACTTCAGCCTACTGTTGAACAGTGTGTAATGCAAACACGTTATCACAAAGGACTCCATTTCTAGCAAGACAAGCCCTTCAGGCATGCCACCTGCAAGTGTTCAAATCTGAAGCTGGAGTAATATTAGATGTACCCAGTGGACACCAAGCATTTGGTCATCAATCTGTCCTGGGGTCAAAAATTATTATTGTAAATATTTCATCTTTAAGGCTCTTTACTTTCCCTGTATCACATTATAACACAATTTCTAAAACACTATATGCTATATAAGAAACTATTGCCCATAATACTATCATAAATAGTCTTTATCATTAGGAAGTCTTTAAAATGTTGGGAAGATTCAACTATCTTTCAAGTTCTAAACATTCAAGAAAGAAAACAAACTTGGACTTTAAATTTGGTAATTTAAAAAATGAGTCTTTCTGTTTGATGTTTGAAGGAAGTAAAATGTTCTCTATTGTAGTTTTTAGTAACATAACAGCACTGCCCCATCAGTAAAAGAGTTACAGCTAAGCAGCAGCTACACTGGGTTTACAACAACAACAACAAAATACAACAATGAAAAGAGTCTTTGTATTTGTCCATACTTGCTCAATTACTACAACACATTTTTACTATAATCAAGACTATTTTATTTTAAAATTTCAGTCTTTGAAAAAGTTCTCAAGTAATCACTAAAAATCACATAATGGGTATTGACAAATACAATGATAAAACATCACAAACCAATAACAATACTATACAAGAATGCACACAAAAAGATCTTTTATCAACCATTAGGAATTCTATATTCAAAATGTTATTTTAAATGTCTATACATGATTTCACAGGTAAATTTCTAATACATTAAAATTTGTCAGAGACTTAGAATTTAACTATCCTGCTTCAATGAAAAGTTTAGACCAAAAAGACACAAATAACCATTTAACCTAATGTTTACTAATCAAATAATTATAAGAGCAAATATAATGCTATTTGACTCAGTAATCTAATTTAATTTTTCAATTTTTGAGTGAAATTATGCTAAATTTAAGTATCATGTTGTGTGCTGATGTGCTGTGGAATATAAACTAGCATTGATGAAAACAACATTCAAACAGTATGTTTTTATTTCTTGCCATATGAGGCAATGAACTGTGATCTAAACAATCAAAAACTAAACATTTAAAAACATGATTTAAACTCCTCAGGCCAGCTTTTATAATATTTAACATATTTTCTATTTGTGTATATTTACTTAAGTATTAATATATTTATTTTTAAATTCAAGGATAATTTAATAACATGCTGTAAAAATGTCACAATAGTGTAGCTTACCATCAGCTCTCCAAATATATTCTCCATTCTATTTATGTGCACTAACCAACAATCAATAGTCAGCATGCAAAATCTGTGATATTTTCTAAGATCCATTTTCTAAATTAATTCACTCATCAGGTCAAAGGGTTAAGTACTTAAAAAGAAGAAAATAATTCATTAAAAATATTGTATTACATTATATCTAAGATTGTGGTTAATATAATTAAAATGAGCATTTATTTAGCCATCTCTAAAAATTGACAAATCACCTGCAAAAAGAGCTGCATTTTGGATCTTTTGGACAGTAAAATATGGTGAGAATACTAGAAAGGTTAACTGTAATCTATTGATTGTAGTGGGTTTTATTTTGTTTACAATAAAATTGCTTTTGGTAAATATTTGGTCATTTCTCAGCTGTTAAGATTCATAAAGTCAGCCAGCACACCCAATTTTCTCTCATTTAAAAGAGCCCCACTCATATGTCACCTCCATTAAGTTGTCACATCCATTAATTGTGGTTTTGAAAAATCCAGAGCTTTTGATAAATAAATGTAGCAGGTTTTTTTTTTTTTACAAATTAGATATTCTTTCTATATCATAAGAAAAAAGAATTTAATACCCAAAACAGATAAAATAACCTGGAATGTACAAAGGAAGGAACATAAAATAAAATCTGAAAATGAAATGACTGTAGGACTAAACTCTGAAATGTCCTCATTTTTAGCACTTTCCAGGGAATCACTTCTTTTGAACTGAGAGCATAAGTGCACTTCCTCAGCGGCTGAAAGGCTTTCAATGAACCAGATAGACGTTGTGCATCTGAACCTCACATACAACAAAAACTAAGTTAAAGAAAAAAATGGCAGCTCACCGGAGTTCTAAACATACAATTAACCTAACGCGGGAGGAATTTTCCACCTCTTTCCTACTGAAAAATATTTTAAAGGGAACACTCACAGTTAAGGCAATCTCACTCAAAAGCTTTTCCTCTAGCTATATATTTTTTTAAAGGCCCAATTTTCATATGCCAAAATAGGGATCATGAAAAGTACTTTAAAAAACCATTTTATTTTATCTTCTGGATTTTGTTTTTAAAACAAAACCTAAAATTTAAAAAATTGTGGAAACACTTTCTAAGGCATTTCTGTACATATTTACTTAAAAGACATTTCTAAAGCAGACATTTGTAAAATATTCTTTCAAACCCCATATATAAATAACTGCTCATAAAAGTAAAATCTGCACAAGTTGTAATCTACAGTACAGAACCTGAAATTGATAATGATGTAATATCAAACTTATTAATATTCATATAAAACTAAAGCATAAAAGTCTTGATGAGAAGACTTATTTTCGGGCCAATATGATAATTGTTAAATGTTGAAAATTTCATCAAAAAATACAATAGAAGACACTTCCATATTTAACACACTACCATCGATTACCATCAGCAGCTTTACTGTCATTATATCAAAGAAAGCATTTTAAGTGTTTTAGATACACAAAAATTCAAAAACACCAAACCCAAGTTAAGAATTAAAGTTTACCCTTATGCAATTCCTTAACTGTACTCTTGCGCTTTCATATTAGTAATTGGATTACCATCAAGCACTCTAAAGAAACATAAACATAACTCTAGGAAAACAAAACAATAGTAAAATGTGGGCATGCCAAGTCTTTAAATGTAAACAAGCTTGAGGATTTTAATCTTTTGGGTTTTTGAAGGTTGCTATTTGGGGTTCCCCCCCACCATTTTGCCATAAGGTAGACTCATGAATGAAATCCCACTTTAACATCCTATTTTCTCTCACTTACATGTATGCTGGAGAAAGTGGAGTTGACCTGGATGTTTTAAGCACAGGAACTGGGAATTTCCAGATAGCAGGAGAGCTCGTTTTCCATTTCAATGGCATGTTGTCACCACGGTACTACAATAACAGTAAACAGCGTTTCCATAACAGACTACCAACTAGGACTTCCATTCCACACTGTACTGACACAGCAGTGGCTGCCGTGGAGAACAAGCAAACGATTCTGCCAGTGCCCTTAAACCTATGCTTCCAATCTGTAAAATAGGGCTGCGAGGTACCTCCTTTAAATCCTCCTGTCCCCTAAAGCAATATGATGATTTTATCATTCCAACTTAACAATAGTGCCACCTCGTTAGGAAAGCGTTGACTGCAATGCACACACACGCACACACACATATACACACACATACACACTGCTGCACTGGGCATACCACACAATGAAGCTTTATTTAATAAAAGCAGCTGAGGTTTTCTTTAAGCTTGCATTACCATTGTTCTACCTTAGCAGGGATACATACTGCAGCACTGTACTATATTCTGTACCTATTAACCTGATTTCTGACCAATAGTAGCAGGAAAAAAAATAGATGGGTTTCATATGAAAATGAAACAACATACCTACTCAGAATACACTTGTCATCCTCTGAACATTCTTCTTTTGAGCTGCAACAATACAAATGGGATATAAACCTCAACATAGCCTTAGGCCACAGCTAATAGAGATCAGTGACTAAATTCAGCAGCTTGCTTTCCTCCTGTGCAAGCTCTGGCCACACAATACAAGAATGCCATTGTGGGAAAAGCCCGTTTAAAAAAAAAATGCCAGTCCCTCAGATTTCCAGTTAAAAGAAGGCAAAATGTAAGAACAAATATAAACTGCTGCAGAACTCTGCACGCTCTTCTAGTAGCTTCCGTTTCAAGTTGCTCTCCTTTCCCTATTCTTATTTCCAATCCGGGATGAGCAAAATCTCACACATTCACAACATGCTGTGGTAACATGAATATCACTCTGCCTTCTGCAGCAGAGAAGTACAGAGTAGCGTGCTCTTAATAGCAGTCCTCGGAGGGACGCTATCAACAATCTAATTCAATGCTGCCCTCCCCTTCTCTCCCCCCTTTCCCCTCCCATTCACCCCCGCCCTCCTCCCCCGCCCCCAAACAGCTCACAAATTGCCTTGAGGAAAGACCAACGCAGCTAGCCAAGCAGGTGTCCAGCAGGGACCACTCCAAAGCTCAGCAGCCAGTCCAGTAACCTCCAGGGATTAGCGACTGTCAAGGAGGTTCAAAAATTGAAGTTGCTGTCAAAGGCAGCTTGAGGTATTTCGTGAAAGCGATGTCAAATAAAGGGTTCATCTATATTATTTTTAAATACTGCCAGAAAATTCTTTGTAAATGCCCAGAAAGTGACTGGGTATTTTTAAGTTTCTCTTTAACGCACCAAAACAAAGTCACAAATTTTCTGCACAGTTCTAAAAGGTGAAAATAGGTTAAACGGATATTATGCTGAGCTCTTTATTTACAAACTAAAATTTTTACTTCTGATGTGGGCAACTCACCACCACTAATTATCTACCTTCATAGCACACTTCTGCTACCCAAAAACAGAATTATCTGTCTCCATCAATGCAAGCTTGTAAAAGCAGACCACCATTCACATGAAATCACTGCAGTGAAAAGGAGCTTACATTTACTTTCCAAGTCTGTATCCAAACAATAAACTTGTGCTTCCAACTGAACTAACTAGCTTTCAGATATTCTCTCCAAATTCTCAGATTTTAAAGATTGGGATTTAGTCCCTTAAGAATATTTTTCATTTGGATTTGAAAAGCAGAGATGAATGATCCTAAAGAAACTACATTCAAAAATTGGAAGATACATAATATGCCAGAAATACAGCATGAAACCAGCTGAGATAACCACAAATACCTTCCTCTTAAGATACAGATCAATATCAAGGCATATGGACAAACTAGTGTTGTCCTAAGAAACACAAACACGTATGCTAATGCAGTATATACACATATACATACACACATACGTACATATATTAGGGAAAGGGAATTGAATAGGAATGGATGGATTTTATAAATATTAATTTAATGACAGCCATCACTACCTCAGGACATACAAATTTTATTTATCATATACAATACCCCCCAAAAACCCAGATATGCAAGTTAAAGGATATATTTCCAATTCTTTTTAGTATCCACACACAAAATTGTCTCATAGAAATCTTCACAGGAAGTGGAAAAAGAAGTATTCATATTTATCATTACCTTCATGGCCAAAATATATTTTGAATTAGGTTAAAAAGAAACTTGGTATTAATATAAATAAGTCATCATCAAGAATTTACATTAGGAACATTGCATAGCAACCCTTAATGGTTATGGATCAAAAAGGTCCCAGGTACAATCAGAAGCAGCAACTTGTTTAGAACTCAAAGAAGGAAAAATACATACTCCTACACACAGAGAAACACACGTGTATGTGTGCATCAAGTTTGGAATGTCTCATTCTACAATGAGTTTTAAACATTCAAATCCTGAAACATTTGCATTTAAAAATATAAAACATAAAATCTATATAATAGCTTACATAGATTAAGGAAGCAATGTTTTAAAAATGAGATTCAATCACTCCCCAGTTTATGAAAATTTCACAAAGCAGTAATTGCAAATATGACTTCACCTTTTGAGAATAAAGATGCAAAAACATGTATAAAAGCATGATAATAGTTTCTAATAGTTTATATGTCAATGGAAATTCCTCAAAATTTGAGTGGGAAAAAGAATTAAGGTAGAATCTTCCATATTTCCAAAGTAACCCCCACAAGCAGATGAAAAACATCCTACTGTAAGCATTCTCAAGATGGTATTCTTTTGTGAACAATCAACTGATTCAAAAGCCAACCCTTTTTGGTGTAATCTCATTACAGTCCAAAGAAAACAACCAATATCAGTAATCTTATATGTAAATTTCCAATCTAGATTTTTCATAAACTTAATACACAGTATTAGTTTTATGGCATTCCAATAATTTTAATATTTGTTCAAAGAGAAAAAGACACTAAGGCTACTTTATTCCACCTTATCCTCAGTACTCTTAAAAGAGCCGAGAACCATAAAAGCATATCTGAGGGTGAATATTTATTTATATTCATTTCTTACTTTTGCCTTGATAAATTCCTGTCATTTGTAATTATCTCTCATGAGCAAACAAAATAATTCTTTTAAGTAGAAATAAACTTCAGGTGGGTAAAACTACCCTAATTCCAAATTAGCAGAATTCAAATTAATCAAATTGTACTGCCCTAGTAGAGACTCCATAGCAACTATGGAGTGTAACTATAATCAACATTAGATTTCAGAAATAGAAAATGTTTTCATCCATAGAATGAAATGAAGAAAGTTATTAAATATGCATTTAAATATAATTTTATGCAGACTCTGTGTCCCACTATTTTAATATTTAGACTGGTAGATGTCAAGAAGATTTAGTCACATCACATAAAAAGATTTCATTTGTAGAACACTTGTTTTCTGTTATGGAAAACTACATTTAACATGATATAAAGACAGCAAACACATGTAAACTTTAATCACTTAAAAATATCTGTGAAATGCGTATTTCAGAAATGTAACAAAGCAAAGACAATGATGGGTCTTGGCCAAGGCCACAAAAAGTCATTCTGGACCAACTCTTACAATAATAACTGCCTGGTTCTCAAGGTAGAAAGAAAAAATTTTTAGAATATCTTGAACTCTTAGAATTCCTCTTGCTCAGCATGTTCATTATATAGATTAAAAAAAAAAAAATCTGAAACCCAGACAGGTAAACTTGTCCACTGTCATTTTCAGCAAGCAGCAGAACTGGAAGTAGAAACCAAATCTCATTGACCTAGACCAGGAATTCTTCTAAAATCTCTACTGTTTCTTTTATCAATGAGATCATGAAAGACACACATTCCTGTTAGAAGTGAAGTATATTCTATAAATGTCTCAATGCATTCTAAAGGTGGGGATGGAGCAGGTATTTGGCCTAGCAGTTTGGACACCACTTGGGATACCCACATTCCCTGTTGGAATGCCTGAGTTCAAGTCCAGACTGTTCCTGATTTTAGCATCTTGCTAATGTGCTCCCTGGAGGCACCAGATGATGGTTCAAAATAGTTACATTACTACTACCCACATGGAAAACCCACATAGGAACACTGGGATCCTGACTCAACCCTGGCTGCTTCCTGATTTTGGGAAGTGACCCAGTGACCCAGCAGATAGGACTTCCTGCTCTATCTCAAATTTTTTAGTATTAAAAAATAAATGAAAGCCAAAAAGAGATATTTCCTCCTCCAAATACATGTTCACTGGAAGATACTAGGGTACTTCAAAAAAATCATGGAAAACAGAATTAAGATAAGCTTGTTTTGCTGTAAAAATTTTTGAAACCCATGCATAGTTTTTTGATAATATGTGTTTTCCATTAACTTTTTGAATACCCCTCATAGAAATGGGAAACACAGAAAATGTGAAAGTGTACAGAGAACAATTTACAAAATATTTTTAAAAATTTTTACTTACTTTCATTGTATTTGAAAGAGAGTCAGAGGGATAGGCAAAGAGACAGAGACAGAGACAGACACAGATGGGTAAAGATCTTCCATCTGCTGATTTGCTCCCCAAATGCCCACAACAACCAGGGGTGGGTCAGACTAAAATTAGGAGCCAAAAAATCCATCCAGGTCTCCCATGTGGATGACAGGGATCCAAGTAATTGAATCATCATCTGCCACCTTCCAAGGTATGCATTAGTAGGAAGTTGGAACTGGAAGTCAAAGTGAGACTTAAATCCTAGCACACTGACAAGGGATGTGGACTTTCCATGTAGTGACAAGAGCTGAACCACCTGCCTGTTTCCAAATCAAAACTCGAAGACATTTAAGAAATATAAGGGAGACAAAAGTAAGTACAATGTAAGGCGGTCATAGTATGAGCTACAAGTGAAAAATATGAATAAGACTAATTTTTTTTCTCAATGTAAATGTCCCTAAATAAATTTGTTGTGGAATTTGATTTGTGGACTTCTACAGTTTATCACCAAAACCCCCTCACCAAACAAATTGATTAATATGATGTGTATCTAATCTCTTTGTCCATTTTTTTCTGATGTACCCTAAGAAACAACTTGCTTTTTTTTTTGCAAGTTTTGGCTAGTTCTGTGGTAAATTCAGCTAAAGACTAATAGCATTAGCCACAGTTTCTATGAGCAGGCACTGTGTAATCTCTTCAGTCCGGATAATGTCTCTTCAGACTAATCTAAAATATCAATGTTACTCATGTTGCCCAGAAAAGACTGTAAATCATGCCAAACTGTGTGCTCTGTTTATGTTCTACCAATCAGTAAAAGCACTTGGATGGCAACCAAGTAGTAGGACTGTTAAACACTTTAAAGCACACAAAAGTTCTAGACAGCAAAGAAAAACTCTTAATACATTAGGGGTCTCTTCTTAAAGGAAACAAAATTGTTTACATACATGACTCTATATATATGCATATATATATTTGTATTTTATGTACATTTATGTTTACATATACTTATGCAGATATGTGTATATCTCCTTTGTTTCAGGAAACTGAGTATCAAATAGACCAAAACTTTCTCAAACAGTGACACTCAGATGTTTAGCCTTGCTGCAACCAAAATGGAAAATCCCAGATATTACTCAAAGATAGCTATGTTTGAAAGTTCTACATTGGAAATTTCCTCAATAGAACTGTGTGGATCCTGACAGTCCCCTAAAGGATCTATGAAAATGAACACAACTGCACCTCTATCTATGCGTTGGATTGATACAGTATACATTTCTTTCACAATACAAATGAGTAAAAAGGCACAACTGTTGTACTGGTGCTACACATGTGTATGTATAGAGAATTCCTCACGCTATAATGGCATAAGTGAGGTGAAGGTCAGTACTCTTTTCACCTTTAACAATTCCATAGTACAAGAAAGGTATAAGGTGGGCAAGAAAAGAACAGCAATATGGGAGCTGATCTGCTGAAAAGGCAGGAAGCATTAGGCCAGAGACCAAAGGAGAATACAGTAGGAGCAAAGAAGGTAACAATTCATTGAAATGGAAATGGAAAGACAGAATGGTAGCAATTCCAGATATTTATGTAATGCCTTTTATCACTGGAGATCAGATGAAAGGGGTTATGAGGCTAAGGTGAATGAGTGGGCCAAAATACAGAGACTAGATTGAGCAGAGAATTAAGATCCAGTTGGCCAACCAATAGTCCAGAGATACTGACCACTGTTACTCTCTTACTAAAGCTGAATGCAAGAGTAATAATGAATGGTAAACTCAGAAGTTTTGGCCTTTCCTTCTTTTTTTTTCCTGCTAGTATCTACATTCTTTATACCTTTTCAATTTTTCTACCCTGAATGCTTCAAAATAGTCCCATCTTTTTAAGAAAAAAAGTGCTTTAGACCAGAGTATTTTTGTGTGTTGGAAATGGATGATAGTAGTAGAAATCTATGATTTTAAAATATATACTATTTACATACCTGATTTTGCATTGACATTTCAAAATTTTTGTTTGAAAAGTAATACAGCAATTTATCATTATCAAAGAAGAACATAACTAATACTCCCATAAGAGACCATGTGGTTACCACATTGTCTGCTACAGCAATGTTACTTCATCTGCCCAAGGGATCCTCCCCAAATTCCTACTTATCCTTCAAGAAGGAATCCCTGTGTCTTTGTATCTTCCTCACTGAGTCCAATTTCTTGCACACTAGAAACCACCCATGTATTTTTGGAGTAAATTAAAAAGTAAGTTCATAAGTAGAAGGGTGGTTAAAGAATGATATCTTAAAGCCAATAACATGGAAGGTTTTTTTTTTAAATATTATTGCTAAATCTGCTATTACTTGTACATACTAGGAGACAACAGATGACGACTCAAGTACTTAAGTCCTTGCAATCCATGTGGGAGATCTAGACTGAGTTCCAGGCTCCTAGTTTCAACCCAGCCCAGTCCTAGCTATTGTAGGCATTTGCAAGGTGAACCAGTGAATGAACATCGATCTCTCTCTCTCTCTCATAAGATAAAAAATCATTTTTAAACTTTTGCTATTACTAAGATCAGAGTTTACACATAAGAAATACTTATTTACCAACATAATGTTATTCTTAAAGTAAAAATGTAAATATTCACATTCTTTTACAAATAGGTATATGCTAAAGAAAATCATTCAAAATACATATTTTCTTAAATAAAATAAATTGCTCTAATGAAAAATCTCTGATCTCACTTCAATTAGTGATCATTTATGTTTAGTCATCTCTCCACAATTCCTAAATGTCTCTTTATATGTCTCTTTAAGTATTCGGGTAAATAAAATAGCCAAGCTATTCATTGTAAGCTGTTCTGTTGTGTTGCACATTAAACCTACAAATTTATCAAATTTTTTAAAAATTCAAAATGTGCAATACAACAGTTCAGAATATGATTCAAATGAATAAATACATTAATAAAAGCTTTTCAAGAGGTTTCACTATTTTGTTTTTATCTTGATGGCATCAAATATACAAGTCAACCAAAGTTACATGAAGACAATATAAACAATACTACAACCTTTGTTTTGAAGCTCTGCACTATTTTGCTGAGAGTAAACAAATTCCAATAATATTTATGCTAAAAATTATTTTCAAGCAATCATATCAGAAACCAATTCTAAAAGGCATAACAGTTAAATAAATTCAACATTTGCTATATTCTATAATATTTCAGAAAAACCTATACTTTCATGAAAATCTGAGTTTCTGAAAGATCTTTACAATAGTACATTTTCAACATCACAATTTAAATTAATGAGATAAAGCTACTGTTTTAAAAACACATATTTTATCCAAAGAATTGTTATAAAATTCACATGTTTGGCATAAATGTTTTGGCCAAAGACGAAGTTAGAAACTACCTGGTTTTCCAATCACTCCCCCTCCCTATTTGTAAACCTTGGCTACAAATACCTACAGTAATCACAGTAATATTTTGTTAACCAGCAGCAAGCACTTCCATGGAAAGCTAATCCTAATGACTCATTAAGATTATACGACACTATGTAAATTTTCCATGAAAAGGGCCCTTTAATTTGAATTAGTTTAATTTTTTATCATTTCCCATTGCTAATTTGAAATTTCCTACATATGAGGATACTTCAGCTCTGATTGTCTTTTTCTACTTTTCAAAAAAAAAGAAAAATAAATTCAAATAATTCTTATTAAAATGGAATTAAAAGATAAGTTTATTTGAACACAAAACGTTTTGAAATCCATGGTTTTTTCATAACACAATTTTCCAAAAACTTTTTGAAGTCTCCACATATATTCATAGAAACTACTGTTGTTTTTACAAAGGTTTTAACTACATAATAAACAGGAAAATCTTATGCTTCAAAAATGACGCAATTTCAACCTTTAACCTTGTGATCCATTGCCATACAATGAGAACCAACAGTTTTCTTAAGGGAGTAGCTGACAATCTTGATATTTGCCTACTATGGTGTTATCCAAGAGGCTTAGCAACCTGGCCAATCTTTCTTTTCATGACCATTTCCAGATCCTTCTCATTGTCTAATTTAGATTCTTCTCCTGTAGTTTTAAATTCTACAAAACAAGTAAAGGATAGAGAAACAGACTGAAAGATGCCAAACATATGGTAGTAAATCTAAATTCTACAAGCTAATCAAAAGGTGTGTAATTTATAATTTCTCCACTTGCAATCAGCAATTTAATAAATTCCTATTGTGTAAAACATTATTAGCACATGTTACACATATAAAGTGTTTGTGTGCTGTCATCTAACCACAGAATTGTTTTGGCATTATATCTGACTCTATTATATTGATGCAATGATTATCCAGTGGGAGAAAGCCATTTCCTTTCCTTTATCTTATATTATATTACTAACTAAATAAAGTACAATTTTGAATAAAAAGAGAGTTCATCTTCTAGGGTGATGATTGGTTTAAAATAGATAATTTAAATTTTGGTTTCTAGGTATATCTCACCTAATAAGTTTAGAATCACTTCATAGCTTCAAAATCAAACATATCTTTGACTAATCAGTTATTTCTCAAGGAATTCTGAAGCTAAATAACACTTGGATACAATATATTTTCCTTTTAGCTAGCATAGATTTATTCATTCTTTCCTTACTTGGCTTGATCTAGGTCAGAGACACCGTGGAATATTTTTATGAGTCTTCCACTACAGAGCCTGGCCATTTTGTTTAAATTCCTATAATACTATTCAGACCTTAAACAAAAAAAAAATATTTATGTTTAGGGGTTTCCAGAAATACCATTCTCTGAGATTCAGATTTTTAAAGAAGGAACAACTGAACTTGTACTCCAAAATGAGTTAACAGGCATTAAAACCAAGCTTAAAGTGATAGTATAACATGGGAAAGGCATTAGCAAATTTATTAAATAGGACCATGGCTTTTGCATTTGTCAACTAAAATGTGTTTGTTCCATTTGAGGCTTCCTTAGTACATCAGTCATCACTGACAATGTGTAGACTCCTTGAACATAATGAATACCCAAACCCATGAACACACTGTGCTTAGCCCAAAACCCCTAGAGAGGAGGTGCATGCATGTTGAATTAGTTCAATCACCATACTGAGAACTGATGACTGCTAGAAGTTACAAATATGTAAAAGAACACGTGTTCCCCAGCTACACAGTCCTCACTATATAATTGGGCACTCTGGATATTCACATATGAAATACAAAGTGAGCATAGATATATTGCTAAGCTAAAGCCTTACCTATCTAGGGCCCTGGATAGCCTAGTCAATTTTTACATAAATTAGTTTAAAATAAAAACAACTGGGAGGCAGTAACTATGAAAAATCAAAATCTACTTATTATTCATATTTTGGTGGAAATCTTTCTGCCCTTTAACTTCTTCAAGTCAAAATGGATACAAGTTTGTAAAAAAAAAAAAAAAAACTTATAATCACCATAGTGTGCAATAGCTACTGTGACATACTTTAGATATAGATACCAATACAGCAATGTGTGCAAATAATACCTATAATTCCAAATCCCTGCCTTTCCCTCAGCCCCCACTTCCCTGACTCATATGCTTTGACATTGAACCCACATAATGCTGAGCCGAAAGTGCCTCTTTTATTGTGTGTGTACACACACACATACACACATATGATTTTATATATATATACTATATACTGTACTATATATCTCAAGGTATCTATATCTATCTATCTAAATAAATATCAATAAAAAGTTTTATATAAGGAAAGCAGAGGCTCTCAAATATTAATGTGCTGAGAGTCACGTGATTTGAATACTTAAAATATAGAAACCTGGAGGTGGAATCCAAGTACTCCAACTGATAATCATGCCAGACCTACTAAACTTTGAAAAAGGCTGCTTTGAAATCAAATTGGCTATGCCCTGCTCAAGATACCCCAGCTATTGTAAGATTGTGTTTACCCCTCAGGCCCTGGCCTGCCTTGGTGTATCAGCATTGGCTGCTCACCATCAACTGTCTAACCAAACTGTCCATGGCCATTATCTTACTCTCCCACACTCGAGATCCTTCTAGGTCTGAAAACAAGGTCTCCAACTGGCAGGCAGATAGGCACAGAGGCAGACAGATGCAATGTGTGAAAAGGTAAGGTGCAGGAATTAGAAAACAAAAGTAAATTATAGTGACTGTGCAATACAGAATCAAAAGTTACAAATCTGCTTCAAGCTTTTTCTACGAAGAATGCAAAAGAGCCAAGCTCGAGCTAGGCGCCTGTGGTACAATCACAAATCCATCACTAATTAGCTTCACAACCTCCAGTGTTATCTTCCCTCATCTGTAATATAGGAAAAATGCTACTTTCTTTGCCTATCTCATAGCAATGCTATGAAAACCAAATGAACTTATATTTGTGAAAGCACATTGGAAAATATAAAGCATAATACAATAATGTGTGGAATTTTTAACAGCATAATTTGTGTATGTTTTCATAATAAACAAAGTACCCTAGACATTACTGAAATTCTGCTCAATAACTTAATGTCTTCTAGTATCTCAGGGTCTTTTATGAAAATAAATTCTCATTTTTTGAAACAAAAGGCAGAGGAAAATGCAGACCCTTGGACATACCCTGAAGTTGATTTTTTGAATATATCCTTGAAATCGGCTTGTTTTAAAGACAACTGCCTCCGTCTCCTGAAAGTGGAGTGGAACAAAGATCTGGTTAATTGTGACTTTATTAGAGTTGGTTCAAAATTTCCAAAGCATACCCTGAAAATATTTTAACCATAAATTTATGAACCATATTTATAAGTCTTGAACAGTTAAGATCACCCCAAAAATATACACTTATGTAAATTAACTTTTGAAAACCTTAAGTAGAAAACTTAAAGATTCTATTTGTTTTCAGAAGCTGTCTTAATCTTTCAGAAACTCTAGAATAAAGACTGACAGTTAAGTACAACACTTAATTGCACTTGATCTAAAAAACTAACTTAGACACCTATGGACAGAGAGAAATGCTTTTCCAGTAAATACATATTTGCACCTCCAAATGATGTGTCATTTTTGAGCTTTTTAAGTCTAAAGGTCAATTCTTAGCTGATGTACTGCTTTGCCAAAAAATAAATAAACAAACAAACAAACAACAACAAAAACCCTGAAAGCCAATGACACACATTCCAAGCTTTCGGAGAACAGATGGCTAATGTTCATACAGGTTCATTTACTACCAATTTTCTGATTTTCATAATGCTTGTAATTAATATAAACATGAATAGATGTACCATCTCCTAACCAGAAGATTGGGTTTGTGTGGAGTTCTATCATATATCTAGCTATTTTGGGCTAGTACAAAAGCAATGGTGGACAGATGTACTTCTAGTACTGCCTCAGGAATGCAGTTTTAAAAATAGAGACTACTACAGAAGCACTGCAGTATATGCTGTCAACAGTTAACTCTTAAAAAATTAAAGTGTGCTGGCAGATGTTTGGGGAGCTCTAACACAGAATTTAATATATTTACATTATTTCATTTACATCGTTATGAGTTTAAAGGAAGTAAACATTAGCCTTATCTAGCAGTTTCTTCAAAATAAAATGTTATGCTTTTTTCTGGGTCATTTCACAAGCACTATTGCATTATTAAAGTCATAAGTCAATCAAAGTCACAGTCTAACAGTATCTTTAAAGACCTTGACCAATATCTTATCCAAAATGTTGTCTTAAATATAATGACTTCCTATTTTGGGAAAAGGTAGGTAGCAAGAATTTTATTTCTTTTTTTGAATGATAAATCCAAAACAGCATCTCCTTAATGAAAATAGTATTTCAGTCTACTTTCAAAATGCTATACACACAAAAATTATTCTTGAAAGATAAAAACTACAAGAGGTTAAATTCATATTTGTCATGGCTTAGCATTAAGCCTCGCTGAGCAAATAATAATTACATTATTTCTTTGCTTAAAAGACATTAAAATATCTTTAACTACAGCTTATTTTATATTCCTATTAATATTATTCGTTTTCTTTGTGTTTTGAAGACTAATCTGGTGTGCCACCTTCTGGTAACTGAGTGAAATTATGTATTTCTACACAAGTCACTATTCTTTATTTTAACTTTGTAAATATGTATATACATTTCTTAATCTGCATTACATGTAAGATATATAAATATACCTATATCATAGTTTGAAGGAAAATAAAATTTCCTCAGAGATTTTGTTAAAATCAAGCTTTATACATGCTTCCTATGATTTTTACATGGTTACCAATATGTCTCCTGAATTCTACAATACATATAAAATTGATTTTTGTATACCGCTTCACAGCCAATATGAAAATCACAGGCTTGCTATTTTACTGAATAAGTAGCAGCAGTAAATAAAGGAAAAGAAATGTCTCTTACCAATAAGCCCATTTTTCTCTTAAGGTTTGAACTCTCATCATTTGTCATGTTCTTGTGGATCCCTCTCTCATCAAATTCTCTGGAGTTTTAAAGTTAAGAGCTGTGATGCACAGCTAGGCTCTGCTACATAGTAGCGCACCCCAGTGTATCTGACTGGTATAGCACTTCTGTTGTAGCTCCCAAAAGCAGGAACGGCTTTTACACATTCAAAAACCTGTGCACTGCACACCTTTCCTTGAGAGGAAACTGTAGTCAGTGTAGTTGACCTATTTATGTTTCGTGTCTAAATTCCTGATCAGATTTGAAAATGAGGATCACATGAACATTTAGTTCCAGTAAACTGAAGAGGAAAACAGAGTTCATCTTTACATTAGAGGTGGGGATGACACAAATACTAATACCAGGAGGTCTGACTTAGAAAAACACACACTTATCTAAAAGTAACCCTGTTTTCCCAAGGGTCACTGTTTTGTTATTTGTCTTATTATCTTTATCAACTTTAACATTTGCCTTTCTCTTGCCCATAGTTGGCAGTCACTAAGTCCTATCTTTTTTCTTTGATTAATTTTCCAGGAAATCTACCCCATACTGTTTTTATAAACAAATGAGCTACTTCAATAAAACACACATAACCAGTCTCCCTGAATCTCTCATCTTTAATCCATTCATTATAATTTTTTATATTTCTCTTTTAAAATAAAATTACATACAATGCAAATTAAGTGTTCAGTGAATACTGTATTCAACAAATATTTGCTGAATTAACTACATATTTAGCTACTGTGCTATGTGGTATGGACACAAAGGTGAACAAGACACAATTTCTTGCTCTCAGGAAGCTCATAATTGAGTGAGCGAGGCCGACATGTACTCTGATAGCATAATTCAGTGCAGACACTTTAGTGTTATCTGTCCATAGTTCTACAGAAGCAACAGGACAACAAAAATACTGAAGTGACCGGAGGCTGAAGAAATGAGGCACTCATCAGGTGCACTCTAAGGTAGCCTGTGAAGAGATACAGAAACCTGAGGGGGTACAACACACTTGGAAGCATCAGTAAAGTCTTCAACAGAACTTTGAAAGAAGATACATAGTGGTGATGACAGTGGATTGATTTTAAGGTGCCCAGAAATTATATCACTGAAAACCATATATACCAGTGAAGAGGTTTAGATTTTATCCTACAGGCCATAAGAAATCATTTGTTGTATGAATAGATCAAAGAATTAATCAAGCAGCTAAGCCCAGAACTAAGAATTTACTAGATGCTGGCTCCCAACTTTCCTATTCTCTATTGTAAAAGTTTGCTTTGTTATTTCTCACTTTTACTCCAGAGGTCCTTTAGGGATGAAATCTCTGCCCTAATCCACTCTTCTGAAGTCAAGCAATCTTCCCAGACTCAGCTCAAATTCCATTCTTTTCAGTAATGTCAGCATGGTAATTTGAGTCCACAGATATTTTAAGATTCTTCCATTATAGGGACTGCGCATTATTCCTGACATTTAGCACGCAATATCCAAGAAACATTTTTTGATCCCTTGTCCATACAGTGAAATAGGAAACAGGATAGTGAAAAATCACACTGTGGTCAAGGTCACAACCTGAGAGTAAGTGGGCCCAAGGAAGACCACCTTCCCACCCTTCACAGTTTACACTAACTTTAGGAACTACCTTTACCACACCTAAGCTGAAAATGAAAGGATGTGAATTGTAAAGAGACCTAGACCTCTATTGGAAAGCAATTCTACAATACTATGCAATGCTGCTGCTGTATATATCACAGCTTTGGTTCAAAAAGTCCACAGAATTAATGAGGAAGGGATACCAATGGAATGTCTGAATAATGGAGCTGTGACCTTTGGAAAAATAGAGCTGCACATGGGGAAAAGCTGTGATAATGGTTTACTACTTCTAATAAACCAAAAGAATTTGCCTGTAAGTCCACATAAGAAACAAAAGGAATTGATGAAGATGAAAAAATGAGATGGGAGAGTCAAGAAGACTTAAAATCTCCAAGGATGGGCTAAGGGAGAAAAATTAAGTGTAAGAAGAAGGTGTTAATAAGGTTGGCTGGAAGACTGATCCAGGACAAAAAGCTATATCAGAGACACATGTTCTTGGGTACAGATATCCAGTGTTCTCTCCCAAAGGAATCACATCCCATTATGATAAATGTCAAATACTAGGCACTAAAGTTTTTGCTGATTTTGGCATTTAGCATTCAACTTTGTCTCATCATTTTTATGTATGCACAAAATCCTACATTTATGCAACGAAGCAAAAACCATCATGCTTTCATTTACGTAGACAATAAAAAATCTTTTCATCTTAGCCAACCATTTTATGTTAAAGTAGGTTAAGAGGCTACTGCCAATAATCTCAAAAAGTAGTTAATACTTGAAAATATTCACTCAATGACTTAAAATGTCCCAAATAAAAGCTGTCTACACTTTCCATCTTTTTTATTGAGTGCAAAAACTGACTAGTTTGCTTTCCACTGACGTGTAATGAAAAAAAAATCAAATACACAAAAGATGTAGAATGTGATTTTGGAAATGTACCACATTTTCCCAAGTAATCTTCAAAAAAGGCCATCCTTAGTTGGGACATAAACATGACTTAATCCACCAGGTCTTGAGAGGAATGTTTTAAAACTATGTATCAATGTTATCATAGATTTTAAAACAAGGAGAAAATAAGCCAGACCATTTCCTCATTTCATTTTGTGGAAAACAGAGCAATTGCAAGAGCATTTCCATCAGGCCTGGCAGAAACACAGCAACAAACATTGTATATTATATTTTGGTTAGAATAGGTATTTTATTCAAATTGGCATAACTAGTTCATCTCCAAGTTGTAAGAGGAGAAAAGGGGAGGAGAAAACTGCTACTTGTAAGTCCATAAGAAAGTGTCTTAATATGAGTGATTGGGATGACAAGGTCTAATATAGTCTACCACAAATAATTCACTTACATTCAATCTAAAACTTCATTGTGTTATCTCACCAATAGTGATACTCTTCCAGTTTCTTCTGGTGTATGTAAAATGGCTCAGGCATGATGAGTTAAGTGGTTTATAGAGTTTTCTGCCCTGCTGAAATACCCATGGACGAAAACTTTTAAGAACCATTGGTCTAAAGAGGTGTTTGTCAAGGGTTTTTATATTTGAAGCAATCACTCATATTCCTATAGTCCAGAAGTTCACATTTAAGAAAAAATTATCAGCTTTCTGTAGTATTACCACTAAGCCTAATGGGCAAGATGGGGTCAAAGGAAAGAAAATAAACAGGAATATCTTTTGCAGCTACCAATACCTACTGCCACCATGGTTACTGGATTAGGAAAAATGTCAAAGGAAGCCAAAATCTTAATACAAGTTTCTAGCTATAGTGAAAATCTGAAAATGGCCAATGTACACACCCTAAACACTGGGAAGCTTAAAATTAAATCATGCTAGTTAGGAAATATAGAAATAAGCTACATGTAGTGTCAAAGACACAAGGGCAGACATAGGGAGTTAATGAGGAAGAATATTTCTACTTGTCAACTACTTTTCAACTTAATTCTCCAACCTAAGTACTCCACAAACTAATTACTTATTTTATTTTAATTTTTATTCATTTACTTCAGAGGCAGAGAGACAGAGGGAGGGAGAGAGACAGAGACAGACAGAAGGAGAAAGCTCAAATCTGCTGGTTCACTCTCCAAACGCCTGCAATGGCTGGGCCTAAGCAATGCCAAAGCTGGGAGCCACAAACTCAATCTAGAACACTTACATGGGTGGCAGGGACCAGGACTTGGGCCATCTTCTACTGCCATCACTGCTGTTTCACAGTGTCTGCCTTAGGAGAAAGCTGGAATCAGGAATAGAGTTGGGCATTGAACCCAGGTACTCTGATGTGGTACATGGGACATCTGCCCCAATTATGCTTTAAATGTCACTTGAAACCGTGCCAGAATTCTATATAAAAGACTTTATTATATCTCATAATTTTATGGATCTCATTTTCATTTTTAACTTTATCTGGAGATAGACAATGCAGGCATTAATATTTCCATTCTTACCAGGGAAGAAACAGAGTTGTCAAATGACTTGGCTCAATGATACAGCAGCTGAGAGAATTGGAAAACAAGAATCCAGGTCCCCTGGCATCTAATTCAGTGTTTGTCAGTCACCTCCATATTGTATTCATATTTACTTCAGGGAAAAATGATAGATATTATTCCTAAACACACACACACACACACACACACACACACTGCTCCCCTAAAAGATCGTCACACTAATTGTGGGAAAGGAATGGCTGGAAGAATGGAGAAACAGGGAATAGCTCATGGATGCTATAGGATGGCTATTGACAAGAGCTTCAGAATGATCAACCTATTCCTGTGCCAGAAATACCTCCCCAACGCAATTTGCAGAGTTTCCTATCATCCATCATTTAGCAACATTTTAGTGAAGACCTCAAACATGTCATACTCGCTCATGCCTCAGTGGTTTCATGTATGATTCCACTTCAAATAGTCTGTCCTCCTTGTCAACGAAGCCAACTTCTAGTCACGCTTAAGTTTTATGCAACATTCTTCTAGGAAACCTTCCTTCTCATAGCAACTCAGGCGCTCAGGTTTTCCGTCCTCCCGCGGTACTGTAAATAATTACAGCTCCAGTCACTTTGGATTATTATTGTTTCTGTGCCTCCCTAGGCTAGAAACTCCTGAAAGCTTTTATTATACCTTACTCAGTTTCTGTCACACAGTAGTCTTAAATCACGGGAGGCAATTTTGGTAAAATTTTGGTAAAATCCAATCAGCAAAGGTAGGTTCTGCCCATCTCCATGACTAAGTACACTTTTCTGATGATAATCAAACAACAATTATTAAAATACCTTATTCTTTCCAAACCAAGACATAAATTATAATAAATAAATAAAAGGCATGGGCATTTGGTGTGGTATTAAATTGCCTGTATCGTTGGGGCTGGTGCTGTGGTGCAGCCGGTTAATGCCCTGGCCTGAAGCGCCAGCATCCCATATGGGTGTCGGTTCTAGTCCTGGCTGCTCCTCTTCCAATCCAGCTCTCTGCTATGGCCTGGGAAAGCACTAGAAGATGGCCCAAGTCCTTAAGCCCCTGCACCCACGTGGGAGACCCGGAAGAAGCTCCTTTCTCCTGGCTTTGGATCGGCGCAGCTCCAGCCATTGCGGCCATCTAGGGAGTGAACCAGCGGATGGAAGACCTCTCTCTCTATCTCTACCTCTCTCTGTAACTCTTTTAAATAAATAAAAATAAATCTTTAAAAATATTGCCTGCATCATGTATCAGAGTGCCTGGGTTCGAGTCCCAGCTCTACTTCCAATTACAGCTTCTTGCTAAACCTTCAGAGGCAATGGTGATGGTTCAAGTAGTTAGGTTCCTGCCACCTGGGATACCTGGATTGAATTCTTGACCCTTGGCTTTGGCTTGGCCCAGCCCTGCCTGTTGTGGACATTTGGGAGTGAAACAGTAGATGAAAGATACCTGTAGCTTTGTCTATTTCTGTGTCCCTCTCTTCTCTCTGCCTGGCAAATATAAATACATACATTTTCAAAAGAAATAAATAAAACATTTCAATTGCAAACAGTATACTTAAATGGTTCCTCTTAATGTTTACATTTGTCTCTGCTTGGCAGGGTCCCCATCATAGTAGGTACACAAGACTTTATGGTAGATGGATGACTGCAGAATTGAACTGAGCAAGGGAAATTCTTAGCTAGAATAAGGAAGGGAAACACCAGTAAACAGTGACCTAAGTAATCTAAGTAAAGGTAGCACTGGTAAAGCTAGAAAGATAATAAAGAAAACATATTATTGGTTTATCAACCACCTAGACAAATGAATATTGAAAAATGAAAACCGTATCTCCAAAAAACAGACATCCCTATAGATAACTAATTGATAAAGATAAAAGTATATTCTTTGAAATGCTAGATTTTATTAAAGTATTGTTTCATGCAGTGATAATAAAAGATCAAACCACAAAATCCAATTTTCATAACCACTGTCCCACCAGATGGAACAAAAAGAAAATAACAAATCTGACCAAGCAAGCCACTGCACATCACCAATACCTAGTAATATAAATGGTTATCAGTCAAGAGTAAAGTATACAAATGTAAAAACCAGAAGAGCCAATGCTAATAAGCCCCTTTAACTTTCAAAATAGAGACAAACATAAATGCTTGATTAAAGACCTATGAATTCTTTTCCAATGAGAGAATTACAACTTAGACCTAAGAAAATGTCTCAACTCTCTATTTCTTTTTTTTTTTTAATTTTTTGACAGGCAGAGTGGACAGTGAGAGAGAGAGAGAGACAGAGAGAAAGGTCTTCCTTTGCCGTTGGTTCACCCTCCAATGGCCGCCGCGGCCGGCGCACCGCGCTGATCCGACAGCAGGAGCCAGGAGCCAGGTGCTTTTCCTGGTCTCCCATGGGGTGCAGGGCCCAAGCACCTGGGCCATCCTCCACTGCACTCCCTGGCCACAGCAGAGAGCTGGCCTGGAAGAGGGGCAACCGGGACAGAATCCGGTGCCCCAACTGGGACTAAAACCCGGTGTGCCAGCGCCGCTAGGCGAAGGATTAGCCTAGTGAGCCGCGGTGCCAGCCTCAACTCTCTATTTCACACCACTAGCTAGCCTCTCCCATTATTCAGACTGGCAAATTAGAAATATCAAACAAATCAACATAATGAAAGTATAAAGAATAAGAGAAAACAGGATTCCCCAAGAAAAACAGCATATTTATAAAATGGCTTAATATATACAAAATAGGGAGTGATGGTGGAGGCTGTTTCAGCTGTGAGAGCAAACTGCTACAGATCATAAATGTCTATCTCTGGTGTGTTCTGGGGTACAATTAGAAGTTCTGGAGTTTTTTATTAAAAGGAAAAAAGGAGTGATCTTACAAAAAAAAGTTGTATTTTGTGACACTGGACTTGAATTTGGGGACATATAAATATACTGTATACTCCCTTATGGGCTAGTTGGAAATGCAAGAATCATAAAAACCTCTAGGAGTCTTGATCCTAAAGGAAGATTGTCACAGAATCCACAGAGACAGTCATATTTCAGAGAACAGACACTAACATTTAAAGGAAGAGGGTCAAAGACAATGAAAATTAGTAGCCACAAATAGGATTCTGTATGAATCAATAACAAGCCAAGATTAAACTTGACAGCCTATCACTTTTAATCAAAAATTTAGAATTAATTATGACTGGGGTAGGCACTGTGGTGCAGCAAGTTAAGCCGCCACTTGGGACACATGTATGCCATATCAGAGTGCCTAGTGCCTGGTTTAAATCTTGGCTACTCTGTTTCCAATCCAGCTCCCTGATAATGTGCCTGGGAGGCAGCAGATGATGGTCAAAATACTTGGGTCCCTTATACTCATGTGGGAGTTCCAGATGGAATTTCTGGATCTTGGCTTTTGCCTGGCCCAGTTTCAGCTGTTGGGTGCATTTGGGGAATGAACCATCGGAAGGAAAATCGCTCTGTCACCCTTTCAAATAATTTATAAAAGAATCAATTATACCTTTCTTATATGCTTTCAACATCTCAATCTTCTATGCAAATATCTTCCATGACTACTTATTTGTGTGGATATATTCAGACTCCACTTTCAAGGGCCCCTCAACCTTAGCCTCACTTTTTCTATTCAACTCCTATTTTCCATGACAGGTAGTAACAGATTTGTACACAATCGAAACCACAGAACTGCCACAAAGCTGTGTTTTTTTTTTTTTACTTACATAACTTGCACCTTATAGTCAACCTGTAGAGAGGAATACTTGTACACAGGAACAATTTGGGGCCAATCATTGGAGAAATAGGAAAATTAGGCAAAGCTCTCAGTCAAGGCTTTTCCTGACTCCAAATATCTTCTACAGCAGAATGCTCTCCAATCCTCAACTCCACAGCTCACACTGTTTGCTCTGAACTACTGCCAAATCTTCCAGAAATTACAGGCTCATTTGAGCTAACAAGAAGGCTCTTAAAATTATAATAAGTACAGTTGCCAGGATGAGGTGGTTATTGATTATTCACACAGTGGAGTGAATGAGTTCAGTCAAGTCTCTTTAAACAGCAAAGAGCTGTTGTCCTTCAAGAACTAGGTAAACAGGAGGTGTGACAGAACCTTTGGAACCTTAGCAACCCTATATGCAGAGATATTTCAAGGAAGTTACCTGCAGGGGGCCTTGGGAGATAGAGAAATTATTCTGTAAAGAGAGAGAGAAATGAGGCATTTGGCCCTGTGATTCAGATGCTACTTGGGATGTCCGCATGCTATGGAGAACTATGGAGAGCCTAGTGTCCAGTTCCAACTCCACTTCTAATTCTAGTTTCCTGCTAATGTACTATCAGCGGGGCAGCAGGTCATGACTCATGTACTTGAATCCTTGCCACCAAGCCATCTGGGGTGTGAACCAGCAGATGAGCAGATGCAATCTCTCTCTCTCTCTCTCTCTCTCTCTCTCTCTCTCTCTCTCTGTGTGTGTGTGTGTGTGTGTGTGTGTCTTTCAAATAGACTTAAAAATAGAGAAACTGAGATGAACAAAGAAATTGAGATGTGCAAAGTTTGTAGAAAAGATCCAAGAAGAACAACAGTCAACTTCCTCCAATAGTCTGTCTTATAACTCCAAATCCACTGTGCCTTTTTATTTTATTTTTTTTTTTTGACAGGCAGAGTAGACAGCGAGAGAGAGAGACAGAGAGAGAAAGGTCTTCCTTTGCCGTTGGTTCACCCTCCAATGGCCGCCGCAGCCGGGGCGCTGCGGCCAGCGCACCTCGTTGATCCGATGGCAGGAGCCAGGTACTTCTCCTGGTCTCCCATGGGGTGCAGGGCCCAAGGACTTGGGCCATCCTCCACTGCACTCCCTGGCCACAGCAGAGAGCTGGCCTGGAAGAGGGGCAACTGGGACAGAATCCGGCGCCCCGACCAAGACTAGAACCTGGTGTGCCGGCGCCACAAGGCGGAGGATTAGCCTAGTGAGCCACGGCGCCGGCTCACTGTGCCTTTCCTGACCTCCTACTCCTAGGCCCTAGAGCCCAGACTGGCACTGTCCATGGGATAATGGACTACTTCAATAGTTTTAATCTAGTATATTTGGGCTGGGCCACAAACCTCAACACCATGTATAGTATGAGTCTTGTCCAAATGAAAAATTTGCAAATAAAACTTTAAAACACACCCAATTTATAAATTGACAACTATGTGTACCTTTCAATATTTACCTCTCCCTAATACCACCACACATACAAACACACACATTGCATTTGGTATCTTCTGTATTTTGCAGATGCTACATGATTTTTCTTTCAGCATCCATTCAACTCATAAAATGTTTCCCTTACAGATTGTGGTTGCCTCTCCTTTCACACAAGTCTGCTTGTCTTTAAATTCCAAGTTAAGCTCTATCTTTTTGAGGTCTAATTTGATTCCCCCAACACTCAACAAATGACACTTTCTTCTAAATCCTAGCAGCACTTACCCCATGATGTTCACAGTGCTTTGTCATTATATGTGTTCACTTAAATGAAATGCTTCCCAAATAAAAACTGAAGCTAACCTTCGATAGGCAGAGGACATTCATTCACCCCACCCCCTAAGAATTTAATTATCATCTACTTTGTACCAGGGGCTGTGTTGCAGCTGGGAAAGTAAAGATGAGTAAATTCAGTTCCCCACCTTCAAGGTGGTCACAGCCCAGGGAACATCAAGTACAATCACAGTGCTATAAGAGATGTGCTATAATTGTAATGTGATCCAGATGAAATAAATGTACATGGAGAGCCTTAACAAGATGAGGGTAGTATATCAGCAAATGTTTCACAGAGGTGACACCTGAGCTGAGAGCCAAAGATGAATCAGGAGTGTGTTGGCAGTCAAGTGACGTAGAGGGGATGAGTGGGGGAGGGTGACGGTAGAAAATTAGTTAAGGCATAGCCGCAGATATGACAAGATAAGGTCTTATACTAAGGCACTGGTGGCAGGGAACATTTAATAGGATCATCAGCAGCTCGAATGGACAGAATTTACTGACTAGAAATGATGACAACACTGACATTTGCTCATCGCTTACCATGTGCACAGCATTGTTATAAATGCTTCATCTACCTAATCATTTAATTGATTTGCAATTTATAATGGAGGCAACATTAATACCTGCATTTTACAAAAGAGGAAACTAATACAGAAAAATCATGTGACATGAAAAAAATTTGAAAAACGCATTTGAATTCCGTCTAGATCAGGAGCCCACAGTCTTCAGCCATCTAGTTCACTGTCTTCAAATGTGAGGTTGTTAGGGAGCAAAGAACCCAGGATGACTGCAAAGCTATTGAGAGGCAGAGAGGGCCCTAGGACACAGTATCTGAATATACAGTCTATAGTTTTATTAACTATTTTCTGTTCCCTGTCCCTAACTTCAAAAAAAGCAAATTTCTTTCCAAAATGGTACCCAACCAATCTCCCATTCCACAAATCAACAGGGATTTTCCTTGTGTTTACACTTTAATTTACCCCCTATATATACTAGCATTTTTTTATTAAGATTTACTTATTTATTTATTTATTTATTTGAGAGACGGAATGACACAGAGAAGGGGAGGCAGAAAAAGAGGGGAAGAATGGGGAGAAAGAGGAAGACTTGAGTAGGAGTTGGGGGCAGGGGGGGAAGAGAGAGAGAGAGAGAGAATGAATGAATGAATGAATGAATCTATCTTCCATCCACTGGTTTCTTCCCCAGATGCCTGAAATAGCCAAAGCCAGGACAGCCCAAAGCCAGAAGCCTGGAATTCCTTCTGGGTGTCCCACATGCATGGCCTGGACCCAAGAACTTGGGCCATTATCTGCTGCTGACCCTGATGAATTATCAGGAAGCTGAATTAGAAGCAAAGGAACCAGACTTGAACTGGCATTCTGATATGGGAAGCAGGCATCCCAATCATTGGCTTAACCCATCATGCAACAATGCCCACTGCTAGTATTTGCTTGAATGGTACTCACAATTAAACAGGTAACAGGGGGCCAGCACTGTGCATCCCATATGGGTGCCAGTCCAAGTCCTGGCTGCTCCTCTTACAATCCAGGTTTCTGCCTATAGCCTAGGAAAGCAGTGTAAGATGGACCAAGTACTTGGGCCTCTGCACCTACATGGGAGACCAGGAAGAAGCTCCTGGTTCCTGGCTTCGGATTGGCTCAGCTCCAGCTGTTGTGGCCATTTAGGGAGTGAATCAGCTGCTGGAAGACCTCTATCTCTGTCTCTCCCTCTTTCTGTACCTCTACTTCTCAAATAAATAAATAAAATCTTAAAAAAAAAAAATAAACAGGTAACCGGGCCGGTGCCGCAGCTCACTAGGCTAATCCTCCGCCTGCAGCACCGGCACCCTGGGTTCTAGTCACAGTCGGGGCACCGGTTCTGTTCTGGTTGCCCCTCTTCCAGACCAGCTCTCTGCTATGGCCCGGGAGTGCAGTGGAGGATGGCCCAAGCGCTTGGCCCTGCACCTGCATGGGAGACCAGGAGGAAGCACCTGGCTCCTGCCTTCGGATCGGCACAGCGCCGGTCATATCGGCCATTTAGGAGGTGAACCAACGGAAGGAAGGCCTTTTTCTCTGTCTGTCTCTCTAACTCTGCCTGTCAAAAAAATAAAATAAAATAAAATAAAAATAAACAGGTAACCGATCTTGACCTCAGTCTGTCTGTCCTCTGTTTCATACTTGGCACATTCAGCCTAGGCTTAGAATTATTTATAGATGTGGCTTATCACCTTTACACACATCTTGTTCAATTTTGATGAATAGCTACCAGTATCCAATATGTACCTAATAAAAACTAATTGGCTTGAACAGATAATACAACATTTCTTGAAGTCTTACCATTCTTAGTCATCTGTGAACTGCCTTCACTTTTCTTCTCAGTGTCACCTTATTATATAATTTCTCATTAAATCAATGCTTTAAAACATATTCATCTTAAAGAGAAAATTTGTATTGCTGCAAGTAGAAAACCGGTAAATTTACTATAAAGAGAAAGCAGCTATAAAAATAGATATATAACTCCTATAATGAGAAATTCTTGTGTACAACCTAACAACATCTCATTCCCCACATAGCACCACATTCACAATGCCATGGAGCTGGCTTTTGTGAGTTTTGTTGAGGTGAAATTCATGTAACATAAAATTAATTGAGGTAAACAATTCGGTGGCATCGAGTGTGTTCAGAAAATTGTGGGAGCATCCCCTCTAACACCCCAAATAGCACCCATATCTATTAAGCAGTTATTCTCCATTCTCCCCTTTCCACTTTTTGGCTATTGTTAATAATGTTACCCTGAACACGGACGTGCCTACATGTTCATTTGTTTGAGTAGCAGTTTTCAATTCTTTGGGGAATATATAGGAGTGAGATTTCTAGGTCATATGGTAACTCTCTGTTGAACTGTTTAACCAACCACTTGGGTAGGTTTCATACAGCATTCTCTACATGTTTCAAAACAACACTTGTGGACTTGAAAGGTTTCACAAAACAATATATGTCTCTAAACATATGGCATCTAAGGAAGTGGTTCATTTTCATCATATTTAAGAAAACCCAAATTTCAAACAGCTCTCATCATTTTACATGATGCTTGCTTTCTCTGCAATTAGTCCTTGTATAATAGTAGCAGATGATTCATGCAATTACTATATTTGGTCTTCCCATCTATCTAAAGATACATGACTGAGTCATCAGAATCATCCCCTAATATTAACATTTTCCCCATAGTTTGCATCTCTAGATTTTAAAAATTCCATTTTTATCCATCAATACATTTGAGTTCAACAACAAAAAGAGAAAACAGCATAAATCTGATTCTAATTCACAATTATCCATACTATAAATACTTTATATATTTAAATAAAATCATTTTTCTGGAAATAGAAATTTGCTGTATCCCTAGAAAGAATGCACCAGTGCCTTCCCTGGCATGTCTGAGCACTGTATAAGTAATCTACTTTATCAAGACAAAGGGTTATTACCTACTGTAATCCTGACTTAAGCAATATTGTTCATGAAATGACAAAGGTAATATATCGGGTTTTATTTTCTAATACAGATTTAAAAAGTAACAAATCTATTCAAATTATTTTAGTTTAAATCCAGCAGCATGTTCACCAACTATAGTATTATCACCATACATCAGAAAACAATGATCAGATAGGAATTATTTTCTAAAGCTGCACAGGCTATGCTTGCATACTTCCTGCCAAAGAAACAGGAAGTTTCCATTATATCTGTAAACCAACAAAATATGGACTCATCACACACACAGACAATGTGAAACTGAAGCAGTCTTTCTAATAAATGTGAAGAAGAATCATCTGTCCTGATTTCCTAAGAGAAAGGTTAAGTGTCTTTGGTGGGCTTCTAGAAACCAAGCTGTGAAGACAAGTTCTTTAGTTAGGGCTTGCAGTTACTTGCACTTTGCAGCAGCATCCACTGGGAGATGCACTCATCCTGTGATTTGACAAGAAACTCTGCATTCAAAAAGTAATCACTTCTAATTTAAATAGGTATGCCACATTTCTTCCTTGATTCAAACAATTATGTCATCCTCTAGAATGTTCTAAGATTACTCTAGTTGCAAACAAATCATTTCCCCTTTTCAATACAGAGCTCATCATATAAACTTTCCATGTACCGAGTTCTGAAGCAAAAGGTATTTAACCACTTTTTTCAAATGTGAGCATCCATTAATATATACAAACATGAAATAACACTTGAAAAAATCTGCATAAAAATAGAATTTCCTATTTGAAGATTTTACTGTCTCTGACTCTCTGTACATAATTGGAGGAGGGTTTCATTTAATAAAAACAAATCAAACCAACAAAAATTTGTTCTCAAGCAAAATATTTTGAAAATCAGTCTAAGATATAATAATCTAAAAATTTAGGAATAAATACAAATATTAAATATGATGTTACAGCCATTTGATAAATGGCAGCTTAGATTGCTCAATATTAGGCTCTCCTTGAAATTAAACAACAAATCCACAGGCCACAATGAAGTTCTCATTCTCTGAGCTCCTGGAACTTTGTTTCCCTACTTCAGCACCTAGGACATTCAACTTCATCTAATAATTACATGTATATCTGTTTTATTAGGTTGAAAGTACCACTGCAAGTACCTCAAGCTTTCAAAATAAAATGTGCTTTAAAACTAAAATCATGCAGAAGAAAAATAATAAATACCAAGAGTATTCCCTTTTTTTATAGTGATCTACTAATTACAAAGTACTTTTGTGTCCACGATTTTGTTAATGTATTATCTTTTACATCTCTGCCAACCAAGAAAGAAATGGGACCCAGAGAGGTAGAGTGACAGTTGTTAAAGGCAAGCTGGGGTTAGAAACTAAGTTTATAAAGGCAAATGGAGGAGAAGAATAAGAAAGTACAGTGTGGAAGACATTGAGATGGAAAAGGATAAACAAATACACAGGTACTCAGAGATCCTGTGAAAAGAACTGTTCAAATTTATATGATTTTTATCACAATTTCCTATAGGGTATTTTGGATAATTTGTCTCAATTTTCAAATACAGTTACCATGGTATCACCTCTGAAGAACTGCCTTGCATTAGAGACAAGGTAACTCATGGAGACCTCTGTCTGGGTCTAATCAGGAAAGAGAACCACACAGTAATTGGAACTGGAAGAGCTGCACGTAAGGAATTATTAATTATGACAAAGGATAGGAAAACGGAATTGGAGTGAGAAGAAACTGACTTATAATAAATAAGGAGAATTCTAAAAAGTACAAGAACCACAGATACCAGGAGCAACCACTATCCCTAGGGCCTAGACAGAGCACTCAAGGACAAGCCTGCAAACCAGACCTGATCTCCAGACCTTATTCAGAGGGCACAGCAGCAAGCCAATAAAGGGCAGAGAAGTTGCTTTGGTGCTTACCTGCTGACAATTGCCAGAAACCCACCCTCTGGAACATGCCTGAAACTCAGCTGCTGGAAAGTGCCCCACCAGAAATACTGCCACAAAACTGTCTCTGGGAGGGGCACGAGAAGATACTGACTCCTGGGTGAAGGTGCTGAGCACTAGTATAGATGCCGGAGGAAAAGCTGCTGCATAAGTTCCAGGAAGCATAAAGCAAAACCTTTCCTTCCAGACTTGCCTAAGCAGCACCCTCTACTGACAAAATTTCATTACCAAGTGGCAAAGGAGCAAATATTTGAAGAATTCAGGTCTGTTCTTGCAGAGCAGACCAAAAAGAGTGAATGGGAAGTAGAGGGGCAATCAACTAATAAATGACAAATTGGTTAATAATGAAATGTTATTTTTAAGCAACAGCCAAGGCATAGCCAAGCTAGATCAAATGTTTGTTTCACAAAGTCCACTTCCTGGACAGATTTGCTAGGGTAAGAATTAGGGATGGGCATTATGGCACATGGATCAGTATCCTATATGAGAGTGCCAAGTCCCAGCTGCTCCAATTCTAATCCAGCTCCTTGCTAATGTGCCTGGAAAGGAGCTGGTGATGACTCAAGTGCTTGGGCTCCTGTGACACACATGAGAAATCTGAATGGAGTTTCTGGCTCCTGGCTTCAGCCTGACCCAGCTCTGACTGTTACAGCCATTTGGGGAATGAATGAACAGATAGAATCTCTCTCTCTCTCCCCCCCACTTCCTCCCTCCTTCTCTCTCTGTCTCTCTCTCTGCTTTTCAAATAAATCTTTTTTTAAAAAAAGAATTATTTAGCAGTGTTGCTTGGACTCCATTATTTCACACTATATACATTATTTTGCAAAATAATGGTTTTACATGTTAAAGTGGTCTCCATAAGAGTACTTTCATAGCGGCTAACTCATTTTAGGGTTGCAAGGTCAGAATTCACCATCATTTGATGGATAGGAAAATAGACTATAAACATCCAAGATTAATTAGTTAATCTAAGTTTGTGTAGCTATTTGATGGTGCCTTCCCTAAAGCAGATCAACTTCCAGGATCTTAGCATCAAACACATGCAGCCAAATGGACCTCTGAGGCTACCGATTTAAAAAATCTTAGCCTATTACAGGGAATTGTTTCATTTAGGCTGCAGCCTTCTTTCTTGCTCCAACCTCCTAAAATTGCTACAAGATGAATTTAATTTCAGTTTGCTTTGACTAAAGTATATTTTGGCAATCATGCAACATTAAAAGATTGTAACCAACAATGTATCCCCTTGCAAATAAAAGAGAGAGGTCATTATCATTGGCTAGGGATGAACATAAAAGTAAAGTTATACTCACTTCAATAACTTTCAAGGGACTGTTTTCCATGCCTTTGGATTTTGTGGGCCAGTGAAATTTGTAAACCAAAAATATTTTGGGGTCCTACAGAGGGCAGCCAACTTATTTTTCAAAGTAAGAAAATTTTAGAAGGCAACTCCTTATATACAATTTCAAAATCCAAACATTCAATAATCAAACGTACCTCTTTTTTCTTGTCTATAACTCATTTGGCAGTAGAGTCTGAATTCATCTGATTGACCTGAACTCATCTGGCAGTAAAGCCTGACCTGAAGTAGCATGAAGCCAGTCACACGCTTTCTCTCACTTAGTGCAAATATTCTTATATTTCACTGAGGAACATTATTGTAACTGATCATGTGATGTCATCTCAGACTTTGCTGGGACTGTTACATAATACATGGTATATAGACTTCATTACCTTTCTAAACTCCAAAAAGAATTTAAATTCTAAAACATATATTGTGTTGAACATTTCAGATAATTAGGACAAAGATTCACAATTTCTGATCGTCACTGTTCAATTTAAAAAAAAAAAAGGCAAAAGACCACTGTAACAACCAAAACATATTAATGACAATCTCAGAATAAGGGCTGGTCCTTTACACACTAAGGTTATCTTTCTTAAGAAAGTCACCAAATTTGATTGCTTTGCATTTCACTGCATACCTTTGATAATATCCATAACAAAGCAGTATCCATGTGGAAATCACTGCCTCTGGAAAACATTCTACTCAGATGGCTCCATACTCTAAACTTGGAAAACTTGTTGTCTTCTGAGACAAGACAATCACTAAAGGAGAGGAATGAATGAAGCCATTCTACAGCATCTGCAGGCTACAGATAGATATTTAAGGAGCAACAGAACCAGTGGTCTTGTGGAACCCATCCAATAATAGAATTTTTCATTTTTCCCCTTTGAACTGCTTTTAGTGAACAAATCAGAAAGTGTCTAGAACTCTGATACAAATTGAACTCAAAAGGTTCTTTGATTTTTAAACAACTACCACAACTGAATAAACATAAACATATAGGGACAAATACAGAATATCTGAACATACATCCTGTTTAGCAGAGGAGTGGACAAACTGAAAGGAAAATCTGCCAGAAATCATCTTTTCACATAAGAATCTTATAGATTTTTAAAATTACATGTTTCTGAATGCTGCCTATTCTCTGAACAGCTTGAAATAGTAACAAATTGAACTACCAGAATGTGTCAAATTTTATCCTAGAAAATGCTAATGAATCAAGTGCCCAACAGTTTAAGAGAAATAATTAAATTCTTTCTATAAGAGCCACCTATAAGAGCATCTATAAACAACACAATACATTATTCAATTTGACAACATTTAATGAGTCTCTACTTTGCATAAGACCCTGGGTTAGATTCAGGAAAGGAATAGCGAGATAGAAATATGTCATTTTCCTCATGGATTTCATGGTCTAGTCAGGAGAAGCTATTAAATGAATCATTATTATATGACATGTTAGGTGTTATAATAGATGTGCAATAAAATGCTCTGGAGTAGAAAAATCACATAATTCTGTTGGAGTCTGGCTTCACAGTGCTAAGATCCAGCAAGAGAAATGGCACAAAGGAGGGTCCAAATAAACTTTTTTTTAGAGGCTTTAATTAAAGAAAGATGCTATACTGCCTTCATATGTATTGTAAAATATAAACAGTGTGTGTGCCATTCAAATAAATATTTTTTTTTGAAAATTAAAGATCAGGGCTGTGAGGAAAAAGGTGACAACTTAGAAGTCAGAGTAAAGACATTGTTCTTTCCTTTCCCCTTCCTGATAAAAGCCACTGCCAAACTCACTAGTGGGCCAATTAAGATAGGCATGCCCTAGAGGGAAGGCATAGTGGATGGACATCTTTGGGGCTTGAGATATGAGGAAGGTATCCCTGTAGAAAACCAGCATCAATCTAAGCCTGGTGCAGTGAGTTGGAAACCAAACAAAAATGAGGAAGACATTCATTCAGGTAGGCCATAATTTGTGACAAGGCAATCAGAGTAAGAAAGATATTAGGAGATGGGGAGAAGCAAGGGTACATCAACAGGGCATGGGCTTCCTGTGTGGATTAGTCAAACAATGAAAGACACATTTCTTACTGTTATTGACCAACAAGTGAAAACACAGCAAGGGAAAACACTAGAATAGATTATAACTCTGAATAAAATGGGAAACTATGATTCTATAGTGATATAAATAAACATTGAAAGTTTGATGAGGAATAAGATATTTATATAATCCTAAAGTACTTCCCATCTCCCCAGAAATACTATTAATTACAAGAGAAGAAAAAGTAACTTTACTATGGGTAAGCTTGATAGACGTCACCTTAACTAAGTTTTCATTAGTAAGGGAGAACTCAAAATCAGATACCATGGATAGCATGCAATGAGAAGAATACAGAATTACACTGTAATTTCTGCTGAGGAAGCAAAGCCTAAATAAATATAATTATGAGAAACCATAAAGACTAAGACAAACTAAGGGGAATCCTAGAAAAGAATTGGCATATGATTTCAAAAGTATCAAGGTCATGAAAGACACAGAAAGACTGAGGAAATGTCCCAGGTGAAAGAAAACCAAAGAGACACTACAATTAAACACAATGCATGATTATGTACTGGAAATCTTTGCTATTAAGAACACTTTTGAGATAATTGGAAAACTCAAATGGGCTTTGATTAGAATGTATTAACGTATTAACATAAATTTCTTAAACTTGATGGTTGAATTGAGGTTAAGAAGGAGAATGTTCTCATTTATGTACACCAGAGAATTGGAGGTTGAAGTACACTGTATCAGCAACTTATACTGAAATGATTCAAGAAAAAAATGTCTGTATGGATCTTGCAATTTTTCTGTAAGTTGAAGACAACTTGCAAATAAAAATTTGGGGGCCAGTGTTGTGGCATAGTGGGTAAAGCTGCTGCCCGCAGTGTCGGCATCTCATCCCAGCTGGTTTGAGACCCAGCTGCTTCCAGCTGCTCCACTTCCAATCCAGTTCTCTGCTAATGTGCCTGAGAAAGCAGAAGAACATGACCCAAGTCCTTGGGACCTTGCACCCATGTGCGAGATCCAGAAGAAGCTCCTGGCTCCTGACTTCAGCATGGCCCAGCTCTGGCCATTGCAGCCATTTGGGGAGTGAACCAGAGGGTAGAAGGTTTCTTTCTCTCTGTCTCTCTCTCTCTCCCTCACTCCTCCCTCCCTCCATCCCTCTGTCTCTTCCTCTGTGTAATTGTTTCAAATAAATAAATCTTAAAAAAAGAAAAAATTGTAAGGGAAAATGGTATCATAAATTTGGATACATGCATACATGCAACGCTTAAGTTGCAGCTGATGAAAACAACAATTTCAAAAGCAAGCAACATTTGTGTGTTTAAGTTCCAGACAGTGCTTTAAGCATTTCATAAGCAAATTTTTTACAATACTACATAAACAGGAAAGGGAACACAGAAAGACACCCTTGATTATATTAAATAGAAAATGGAAATTCAAAATAGAATTTATAAGCTAAATCTATTTTATAAAAATAATTATACACACATATATTTCATATATTTCAAATGAATATAAACCAAACTGTTAACTTTATTATTATTATTCCTGGGTGATTAGATAACATATAAATAGTATCTTTGTTGTGTTTTAATATGTTTTTCCTACATTTTAAAATGTTTGGGGCCAGTGTTGTGGTACAACAGGTTAAGACTCTGCTTTGCAATGCCAGCATCCCATATGGTTATGGGTTTGAGTCCTGGATGCTCCACTTCCAATCCAGTTTCCTGCTAGTGTGCCAGGAAAAGCAGAGGAAGATGGCCCAAGTGTTTGGGCCCCTGCACCCATGTAGGAGACCTAGATGAATGTCCTGTCTCCTGGTTTTGGCCTAGCCCAACCCAGACCACAGTGGTCATTTGGGGAGTAGATCAGTGGATGGAAGAGCTCTCTAACTCTGCCATTCAACTAAATAAATCTTTTTTAAAAAAGTTTTTAAAAAATGATCATGTATTTATAGTTTAGTTTTAAACTTTAGCATTTAAAATTTGTCTAGACTTACATAATAATAAGGGGAAATGCTAATGTTACATTACAATAAGAAGAAAAGCATGATAAAATACTTAAGATATTAATCCAATTTTGCATTATAAAAATAGGGGGGCTGGCAATGTGGCACTGGGGGCATCCCACATCAGTGTGCCAGTTCGAATCCCAGATGCTCCATTTCTGATCCAGCTTCCTGCTAATGCTCCTGTAAAGGCAGTGGAGGATGTACATTGACCCTAGTCACTTATGTAGGAGATCAGTATGGTGTTCCTGGCTCCTGGATTTGGCCTGGCCCAGTCCTAGGTGTTATAGCCATTTGGGGAGTGAACCAGTAGATGGAGTATCTCTCTCTTCTCTCTCTCTCTCTCCCCGTGACTCTGCCTTTCAAATAAATAAATCTTAAAAATAGGCATAAAAATAATATAACAAAATGTAAAAAGTAAACATGAATAATAGTATTAGAATTTTTGTATTTTTTGAGTTTTCTACTATGAACACTGATTATTTTTTTAAAATTTTTATTTATTTATTCTATTTACTATTAGAAAGACAGAGACATATACAGAGATATTCTATCAACTGGTTCACTCTGCAAATGCCCACAACAGCCAGGGCTAGGCCAAGCAAAAGTGAGGAATTTGGAATTCAATCTGAGTCTCCCATAAAAGTAGAAGGAACCCAAGTATTTGAGCCATCGCCTGCCAGCTCCTGGAGTGCATATTAGGAGGCAGCTGCCAATCCAATACAGGATGTGGTTATTACAGGTGGTATGATAACTGTCACACCAAATGCCTACCTCCTAATTTTATTTGTAAAAAGTGTTTTTATTAGATGATTATCAGAAAAACTACTAACAATGCAGAAAGTATTATTTATATTACATTGAGTAAGAAAAATAAAAATAGAATTGTATATATATGATAATGATTATATTAAATATACACATAGTTAAGTGAAATAAACCAGGCACAGAAAGACCAAAACTACATGATTTCACTCACATAGGGAATCTAAAAACATTGAACTCACAGAAATAGTGTAGTATGCAGACTTCCAGAGTCTGGGGTAGCTGGTGTGTTAAGAGTGGATGAGGAAAGGGAGATGTGGAAGAAAGGATACAAAGTTTCAATTAGACAAAAGAAGTAAATGCCAGTGATCTATTGCATAGAATGTCAGTTGTAATAACTAATAATAATATCGCTTCTCGGCCTTTTGGCTAAGATAAAGTATAGTAATAACTAATAATATATTAAATACAAAATTGCTAAAAATAAATTTTAATTTAAAAAAAATTTACTTATCTAAGGGGAAAAAATTTCATGTATTTCATATATATAGTTTTAAGAGCATAATGATACTTCCCTTCCTATCTACCTTCCCCACATGCTCCCACACTCCACCTTCCTTATTTTTCTTTTAACTTTTATAATTACATATCTTCAATTTACTTTATAATTTTAGGCTTAACCCTCTACCAAATAAAAGATTCAATATGATAAGTATGTCAAGCAATATACCTGTTAACTATCTTGATTTGATCACTATATATTTTATTCATTAAGGCATGTGAATGTACATCAAAATATCACATTGTAGGCCATAAACATATATAATTACTATTTAACAGTTAAAAATAAAGATGAAGGGGCTGGCGATGTGGTGTAGTGGGTAAAGCCGCCGCCTGTAGTGCCAGTAGCCCATATGGGCACCAGTTCGAGACCTAGCTGCTTTACTTCCGATCCAGTTCTCTACCATGGCCTGGGAAAGCAGTGGAAGATGACCCAAGTCTTTGGGCCCCTGCATCAGCATAAGAAGACCCAGAGGAGGCTCCTGGCTCCTGGCTTCAGACCAGCACAGCACCAGCCCTTTCAGCCAATTGGGAAATGAACAAGTGGGTGAGAGACCTCCCTCTCTCTCTCTGCCTCTCCTTCTCTCCCTGTGTAACTCTTTCAAATAAATAAATGAATCTTTATTCACTCAGCATGATGTTTTCCAAATTCGTCCATCTTGTTGCAAATGACTGGGTTTCGTTGTTTTTGACTGCTGTATAGTATTCTATAGAGTACATGTCCCATAATTTCTTTATCCAGTCTACTGTTGATGGGCATTTGGGTTGGTTCCAGGTCTTAGCCATTGTGAATTGAGCTGCAATAAACATTAATGTGCAGACAGCATGTTTGTTTGCCAATTTCATTTCCTTTGGGTAAATTCCAAGGAGTGGGATGGCTGGGTTGAATGGTAGGGTTATATTCAGGTTTTCTTCTCTGCATTTTCCAAAATTTATATATTTTCCATAAGCAAAATTAAACATCTATAATGGATTAAAATTCTCTTGTTTGGGAGGCATTGGAAAAAGGATGTGTAATGAATGTTTTTAGAAAATACTTTCTGTTGAAGTGAAATGGACACTATGAGAAACAGTGACTTGATTAGCCCTTGTCCTGTTGAGGAACAACTTAATACTTTATCCCTTTTAGTATTTTTTTTTTGTTCTAGTACTATTGGTTGAACTCTGTAATTAACACACAATTATTCTTAGGTGTTTAACTTTTAACTGAAAAGTGATTCCTGTTAAATATAAGAGTGGGAACAAGAGAGGGAGGAGATGTACAATTTGGGACATGTTCAATCAGACTTGCCCCAAATGGTGGAGTTAGAAACGTGCCAGGGGATTCCAATACAATCCCATCAAGGTGGCATGTACCAATGCCATCTCACTAGTCCAAGTGATCAATTTCAGTTCACAATTGATCACACTGATAGGTCTAAGAGTCAACGGGATCACACAAACAAGACTAGTGTCTGCTAATACTAACTGATAGAATCAAAAAGGGAGAGAATGATCCATCATGGGAAGTGGGATACACAGCAGACTCATAGAATGGCAGATGTCCTAAAGAGCACTCTGGCCTCAGAATCAGCCCTTTAGGCATTCGGATCTGGCTGAAGAGCCCATGAGAGTATTTTAGGCATGGAAAGCCAAGACACTCTGGCAAAAAAAAAAAAGCACCTAAATGAAAGATCGCTGTGAGTGAGATAACAGTGGAAAGAATGGGGCCATCAAAGAAGGAGGTATCTTTCTCTGAAGGGAGGAGAGAACTTCCACTTTGACTATGACCCTGTCGGAATAAGATCGAAGTTGGCGAACTCAAAAGGCTTCCATAGCCTTCGTAACTCATGACTAGAGCCTAGGGAGATTACTGATGCCATAAACAAGAGTGCGAAATTGTAAAGTCAACAGGAGTCACTGTGTACTTACTTCTCATGTGGGATCTGTCCTTAATGTGTTTTCCAATGTGAAGTAATGTTATAACTAGTACTGAAACAGCATTTTACACTTTGTGTTTCTGTGTGGGTGCAAACCGATGAAATCTTTACTTAGTATGTACTACATCGATCTTCTGTATATAAAGATAATTGAAAATGAATCTTGATGTGAATGGAATGGGAGAGGGAGTGGGAGATGGGAGAGGTGCGAGTGGGAGGGAAATTATGGGTGGGGGAGCCATTGTAATCCATAAACTGTACTTTGGAAATTTGTATTTACTAAATAAAAGTTAAAAAAATAAAAAGAAAATATTTTCTGGGGCCGGCGGTGTGGCACAGTAGGTTAATCCTCAGCCTGTGGCACTGGCATCCCATATGCGCACTGGTTCCTATCCCAGCTGCTCCTCTTCGGATCCAGCTCTCTGCTCTGGCCAGGGAAAGCTGTAGAAGATGGCCCAAGTGCTCGGGCTTCTGCACAAACATGGGAGACACAGAAGAAGCTACTGGCTCTTGGCTTTGTATCAGCGCAGCTCTTGCCATTGTGGATATTTGGGGAGTGAACCATCTGATGGAAAACCCTTCTCTCTGTGTCTCCCTCTCTCTGTCTGTAACTCTACCTCTCAAGTAAAATCTTTGAAAAAAAGAAAATGCTTCCTAAAATTAAAAAAAGAGCCATTATCTTAACACCCTTTAAAGGAAAACACACAGCATGATACAGTTGACATAGATACAGGGCAATACTGACAATCTAAAAATGTTCACTTCCTAGTGTCTAGAATCTGTGAATTTATTACCTTACATGGCAAAAGAGACATTGTCGGCATAATTAAATTAAGGATTGTGAGATGGCTCCCCATCTCATTATTTTGGATTACTCAGATAAGCTTAATGCACTCACAAGGATCCTAAACTTGAAGAAGAAAGCTGCAGAAGTCCAAGTGATGAACTATAAGAAGGACTTGAAACACCATTGCAGCATTGAAGATGGAGGAAGAGGAACACTACCAAAAGCATTGCCCATGGCCTTTAGAAGCTGGGAAGGCAAGGAAATCCTTAAGAACCTCCAGAAAGGAACACAGTCCTGCCTAGACCTTGATTTTAGACCAGTGACTTCCTTCACTCTAAAATAATAAATCTATATTGTATTAAGGCAATGAGTTTGTGCTAATTTGTTATAGCAGCAAAGGAAATTAATATGTGAGATTAGAGATAGCTGGAAAAAAACCATAAAATTATTTCAGCCTTCTATCTGGGAGCAAACAAAACTACTGAGGTAGCAGAGCAAATCTAAATTAAATTTACAATGCTGTTGACAAACAAGAGGTGTGTCTAGATGTAGAGGTGTCATTACATATATGTTGAAGATCAAATAATATGCAAGATTAGCATACAACAAAGTTTAAAATAGACTGGGTTGAGTTTGTATTCTATTTTGATGCTGCTACTTGCCCATACGTGATTATGAGACCAACATCTATTGTTTATGCAACCTCCAAAAAAGAAACTACTAGGAAGCAGCCATTTAGACAGTTATGCTGCTGCTTGGGAAGCCTGCATCCCAGATTGGAATGCCTGGTTCAAGTCCCTGCTCCTCCACTTGTCATCCTTTTAATGCCCAGCTGGAAGGCAGAGGATGATGGCTTAAGTGCTTAGGTCCCTACACCCTCATGGGAGATCAGATTGAGTTCCTGGCTCCTGGTATCAGCCTGGCCCAGCTCTGGCTATTGCAGACATATGGAGAATGAACCAGCAGATGGGAAATTTCTCTGTTTCTCTCTCTATCCATCTCTATGTCACTCTGCCTTTCAAATAAAATAAATATAAATAAAAATTCAAATAACAAAATCTCATTGCCAAAAAAATTAAAACAAAATTACAAGAACTATTTAGTTTAGATAAAAATATTTGACACATAAAAACAATGGTAGCAGGTATATCAATTTGACTGTAAATTTATCACATACAGTATAAAATATTAAAATCTCACAGAATACATTTTACCATAGAAGGTTATTTTTTGCATTAAATATGTAAAATACAGGGGTTGGTGGCAGAAGCAATCATGTAAATTAGTCAGAAACTGAGGGGTTTCATATTTTGGCTCTTTTCCTTGTTATGTGAACTTGAAGAAGTTCTCTCACTTTTGTATATTAGGTTTTCTGTCTTTTCACATGTAAAATGGTTGAACAAAATCTCCTCAATCTTTTTATATCTCTAAAGAAATGTGATCTGTTTTTTTGGGAAGCCCCATCTACAGAAAAACAAATAGTCTTAATTGTGATTTCAACTCTTTTCAAAAAAATCAACGTGAATTTCTTCAGGGCCTCACCTCTGGGGAGAACAAAGTGATTCAACCATATCATCTCATTAATTTTAGAGACAAGAGAAAGTATTTCTGTTCTGAAAAGGGGGGAAATAAAAAAGAAACTATTGGATGATTAAATAAATCACCATTGTATTGTTGGCAGAGCCAAGACGAGAAAATAGGATTTTTTTAGACTCCAAACTCAGTATGCCTATTCAACAGATGGATTAATTTGGTAACTGAACTACCCTTAAGGTGAAATGGGTAGGAGTTGGGAATCAAAAAGTAAGGTTTATATAAGTCTCCCTTCATGCCACACAGAAAAAGGATCAATATAACATATAATAGAGGGGTAGCAATGGAATCTGGAGATCAAATAGTTACTTCTCAATCTTGGCACTGCCTCAGAAAACGTAGAGAGAAAAGTGTGTTCTAAGTGGCCTCCCACTGTCGGCAACAGCCAGCCAAGCTTGAACAGGCAAAAGTGAGAGGTTTGTCAATCATGAGAGACCCGCCAACTCTAGACAATGGCTAATTTCAGACCAAAGTTACATGTTAGCATTTTCAATAATGTGCCAGAGGAAAAATAAATGACATCATCTACACCTAGGCACAGCTCTTCCTGTCAGAAAAAAAAAAAAAAACAACATGAAATTTAATTCAGATTCACTCTGCTGCCTCTGCTGTGACCCTTAAAACAGATTGGTAAAATCACTAGAGGTTTTCTTCTATTTATCTATTGCCTGTGTCTATGTCAGTTGTGTCATGGTATGCTCATAGAAGAAATCATGTTCACCTCTGGGAAATGCATTTCATGATAGACCAAGAATAAGAAGATGCCCAGGAAGGGAGGGAGGCACATTTCCTATTCCTCAATGGTAGATGGAGGCTTTGGACTCTTAGAGAGGATCTGTAGTATGACTATCTGTGAAACAAGGCTTTAACTTGCCATAGCTAATCCCCAAAACCAAGCATAGAAACTATAATCCAATAAAAGAATAGATCTACCAGGAAAAAGAAAAGGGATCACTCTTCTGCTGTTCATTTAAATATAAAACAAAGAAATGGTGGAAAGAAGTGAAGTCTTGTGGAGACGGAAGTGATCAAAATATCATACAGCACTGAATCCAGGAAGACAATGGAAAATTCTGCTTTGTGGTAATACTTATGTGCACTAGCACTCTCTCGCATGCTCTCTTGCATTCTCATTCTCTCTCTCTCTCTCTCTCTCTCTCTCTCGATCACCACTGCAAACAATGGTGAGAGAGAGCGAGCGAGCGAGCGAGACATCATGCTAAGGCATTTAAATATTTTGTGGGTTCATGTTCTTTGTCACACATACAGCCTCCCCCCACCCCCATTATCTACAGTTTTGCTTTCTGTGGTTTGTTAGCATGGTGAACCATGGTCCAGAACCAGTAAATGGAAAAGTCTATAAAATAACTATTCACAAATTTTAAATTGTGGGCCATGCTGAACAGCATAATGATTTCTTGCACTGCCCCATTCTATCCCACTGAAGACAAAGCTCATCTCTTTTCCAGGGTATCCACATTGTATATGATATCTGCCCTTTAGTCTCTTTGTAGCCCTCTCAGATATCACATCAACTGTGGCAGTACTGCAGTATTGGTGCTCAAGAGCAGTGACACCGACAATTATACTACAGTATATTATTGCCATTGCTCTATTTCATTATTAGTCATTATTATTCATTTCCTGTGCCAAATTTATAAATTAAATCATGGATATGCACATACAGGAAATAACAGTACAGTCAGTCCTCTTTATTTGTGGGTTCTGCATCCATGGATTTAACCATCCACATTCGAAAAAAATGTCATCTCTGCTGAACATATACAGATTTTTTTCCTGGCATTGTTCCCTAAACAATATAGTAAAACACTGTTTTTATTTTTTTAAATAGTGGTCAGTTGACAAATCCTCTTTTATAATTTATTCATTATTTTTTATTTATTTATTTATTTGAAAGGCAGAGTTACAGAGAGAGGGAGAGAGGGGGTTAGAGAGAGAGGGGAGAGGGGAGAGGGAAGAGAGAGAGAGAGAGAGAGAGAGATCGATCTTCTATCCACTGGTTCACTCCCCAAATGGCTGCAAAGGCCGGGCCTGGGCCAGACTGAAGCCAGAAGCTGGAGCCTTCTTCTGCATCTACCCCATGGGTGCAAGGGGCCCAAGCGCTTGGCCATCTTCCACTGAGTTCCCAGGGCACATCAGCATGGAGCTGGATTGGAAGTGGAACAGGCAAGTCTCAAACCAACCCCCATATGGAATGCCAGCTTTGCAGGTGGAGGCTTAACTTGCTACACCACAAAGCTAGCCCCAGCAAAACACTATTTACATACCATTTACACTGTATTAGACATTATAGTAAATTAATTTCAAGTATGTATGGGGGTGTGTAGCAGTTATATACAAAGACAACTCCATTTTGTATTACAGACCTGGGGAGCTGTAGCTTTTGGTAACCTGGGGAAGGTTACCTGGAACCAATCCCCCACAGATATTGAGGGGTCCTGCATTTACAAGTTTTCATACAGTCCATGGTTCCAGGCATGCACTGTGAGTCTTGAAACAGATTCCTTGAAGAAAAGAATAGCCTACTGTATAGACTTTGGAGCTGGACTACCTGTGTTTGAAACCTGGATCCGTGCTTGTTAATTGTGTAACAGTTAATAAAGACAATCTCACTGTATCTCAATTTTTAATTATAAAATAGAAATAATAACTAACACCTACTAAGTAGGGTCATTATGACAATAAGAAAAAACTAATACATATGAAGGATTTTTATCTGGAACAAAAAGATGGAATTCAAGTATTAACTGCCATAATGACTATTGCCAATACTACTAGTACTACTGCTGCTGGGACTTCAATCACCACTGCAAACAAAAAAGTACGAGTTGATGTTATGAGAGCCCTAGGAAAGGTACGCCTAACTCTTTCAGTGAAAGTTTCACAGAGGATTTATTACCTTGCAGGGTCTTGAAGAATAAATAAGAATTGTTTAGGCCAAGAATATGAGAGAAAGCAAGGCAGGAGGAAGTATGGGAATTTGTCACATGCTAGTATTGAGGGAGGCTGGTGCTCCAGGCAGAAGATGAGGCTGGTGAGAGAAAGGAAGGAGCTACATGAGAGGTCTTACCACACAGAGAGCCACTGAGGAAATCTAAACAAGGAAATTATATGGACATCTTCTTGCTTCAGAAAGATCATCACAGTGCAATGAGAAGGATGAACTGTCAGGGGAGGGTGGGTAAAGGGGTAAGAACCATGTCAAAAATAAAGACAGGTTAGAAGGATATTATAATCATCTAGATGTCAAACAACATGAACTAAAAAATACTAATAAGTAAAAAGTGGCAGAGTGGGGAAAGAGAAATAGGACTTGGTGACTTGAGGGGATAATAAATGTACAGGGATAATAAAAAGAGTCTACCATGATGCCCAAGTTTCTAACACAAGCAATTGAGTGAATGTGAGGTCATTAGGTGAGGCTACTACTACGGATGAGGAGGTAGGATCTTGGGGTTCAGATTAGAGAGTTTTGGACGTGTTATGTTCACAATGCCAGGAAATCTTCACATCCAATAAACATTGGTATTTATGAGTTCCAAAATATTAACAGTGCTTTCAGAGCAGTAGGATTACTCTGTACCACTTTTTTTCCCAAATACTTCACAATAAGCACAAATTATACAACTGATTGAAGAAAACATAGATAAATACATGCATATACAGTTTTAATGACAAATAGCCTAATCTCACCTCCCCAAACTTCCCACTAAAAGTCTCATGGACAGAAAAACCTGTGCCAGTACTGAAACCAAGACGTGGCAAAGGCACTGATTTTTAAAGCTGTTACATTTCCATTCCCTTCTACTATGTGCCCCTTTCCAACTACCAGCTTCATCAACACCTCTCGTATTTATAACGTCAAAAATTACAAACCCTGGAATATATTAGGAAGCTGTGTGCCAAATTCTGAAAACATGCTGCATTAATTTCTTATTGCTGCTGTAACAAATTATCATAAAAAGAGGGGCTTTATATACCACCAATTGACTACTTTAAAGTTCTGAAGATCAGAAATCTGAAAATCAATTGCTGGCAAATCTTCTTTATTTATTTATTTGAGAGGCAGAGTTACAGACAGAGAGAGGGAGACACAGAGAGAAAGGTCTTCCATCCACTGGTTCACTCCCCAAATGGCCACAATGGCTGGAGCTGGGCTGATCCAAAGCCAGGAGTCAGGAGCTTCTTCCAGGTATCCCATGTGGGTGCAAGGGCCCAAGCACTTGGGCCATGTTCCATTGCCTTCCCAAGCCATTAGGAGAGAGCTGGATCAGATGTGGGACACCAACTGGCCGCATATATTGAATGCTGGAGACACGGGCAGAGGCTTAGCCTACTATGCTATAGTACCAGGCCCTGTTGGCAAATCTTCAGGGGAGAATTTGTATCCTCATCTTTTCCAGTTTCTAGACCCACCTGCATTTCTTTGTGACATCTCCCCATGTCTTCAAAGAGCATCACTCCAGAAACGAGCATGTAGCCTAGCAGTTAAGATGCTAGTTGAGAGACCTCTGTCCCATATCAGAGTATCTGGGTTTGATTCCTGGTGCTCCAGCTCCACATTCCAGCTTCCTGCTGATGCAGAGCCTGGTAGGCAACAGTGATGGCTCAAATATTTGGGTTCCTGACAGCCATGTGGAGACATGGACTGAGTTCCCGGCTTGTGCTTCTGCCTGGTCAGTCCTGACCATTGTGAGCATCTGGGGAGTGAACCAGTATACAGGAGTCTCTCCTGTAAGAGCCCCTGTGATCACATTGGGACAACATGGATACTCTAAGAAAAAAAATGCAGATAAATTGCACATGTGTTTACTGAAAGATATTATTCCAGTAATAATGGCTAATCCAAATATATAAAATTTCTGAACCATAATAAGTGAATTTTATAAAAAGTGTCAAGTCTCGGGGCTGGCACTGTGGCATAGAAAGTTAAGCCTCCACCTGCAGCACCAGCACCTCATCTGGGTGACAATTCAAGTCCTGGCTGTTCCACCTCCGATCCAGCTCCCTGCAAAATGCACCTGGGAAAGCACCATAAAATGGCCCAAGTACTTAGGTCCCTGCATTTACATGGAAAAAGCTCCTATCTCCGGGCTGTCGTACCCCCACCCTCTGCTGGGGCCCCTAGCAAGGACAGAGCCCCCAGAGCTGGTCAGGGAGAGTAGGCTCAGGGCCGGAGCCCATGCCCAGACAGGAGGGGGTGAGAATGCTCTGCTGACCAGGGTGGGTGGCTGGGCTGGCAGGCTCCTGGGCTCCCCTTCCTCCCCAGGCTTGCATCCAACGCTGTGGCTCAGGAGGGATGGTGGGACCCTACCCTTTGTGAGAACCTTCCCTTGAGACCACAGGGCGCAACAGCCAGGGCTAGCCCTTACGCCCTGGGAATTCTGTGCCCTTTGCTGCTGGCAACCAAAGGGCAAGGCAGTCCTTGACAGCAGCTCCAGCCCTGCCTCTCACCTGAGGCAGAAGGGGGTTGAGGCCTGCCAGAGCCCTCCAGAGCCCTCCAGGGATGTGGAAGCAGAAGATGGGGATGTAGGGGGGACCACCCCTCCTGCTCTTCTGCTCAGGGCTGGGGACAGTCCAGGGACAATCAGTACAAGAGTCTGAAAGCTGGCAAGTTGTAGCAACCACCACCCCCAATGCCAAACTAACAAAATAAAACAGGGGAAATGAAAAAATAAGGAGCGGGAAGACAAACTTTGAGTCTTCTGCTAATCCACCTGGGAAGTTAGCAGATGATAACCCAAGTGCTTGGGCCCTAAAACCCAGGTGGAAGACCTAGATGGAGTTTCTGGCTCCTGGCTTCAGGCTAGCCAAGCCCTGGCCATTGCAGCCATTTTGGCAGTGAACCAGCAAATGGAAGATTGATCTCTCTCTCTCTTTCTTTCAAGTAAATAAACAAATAAATCTTTAGAAAATAGAAAGACATGTCTATATGGGCTTAAAGATATACTTTCAGATTGTTAAAACTAAAAGGATGGGGTCAGCACTGCCTGCAGCACCAGTATCCCATATGGGTGCCAGTTTGTGTCCCAGCTGCTCCTTTTCTGGTCCAGCTCCCTGACAATGGCCTTGGAAAGCATTGGAGGGTGGCCCAAGTGCTTGGGCTCCTGTGCCCACATGGCAGACCCCAGAGAAACTGCTGGCTCCTGGCTTCAGATCGGCTCAGCTCTGAAGCCCTTTTATCTCTGTCTCTCCCTCTGTCTGTATCTCTACCTCTCAAATAAATAAAATATTTTTTAAGAAAAACTAAAAGGAAACTTAGTATCTTTCAATCTTTACATTTTACAAATGTGGATACCACTTGGCCAATAGTAAAGGCTCTATATTTTTAATTATCAAATAACCTAATTCTCAATCCTGCATTCCCTTGATATCATACACTCTTTTTTTTATCTTTTATTTAATGAATATAAATTTCCAAAGTACGACTCATGGGTTACAATGGCTTCCCCCCCCATACCGTCCCTCCCACCCACAACCCTCCCCTTTCCCACTCCCTCTCCCCTTCCATTCACATCAAGATTCATTTTCGATTATCTTAATATACAGAAGATCAGCTTAGTATACCTTAAGTAAGGATTTCAACAGTTTGCTCCCACACAGAAACATAAAGTGAAAAATAATAGATGATTGTTTTAAATGATGATGAAATCAGATCAGACCTATTGTCATGTTTAATCCCAGTGAGAGTCAAGTTGGGAATTGATAATTTCTTTTTTTTTTTTTTTTACAGAAGATCAGTTTAGTGTACATTAAGTAAAGATTTCAGTCGTTTGCACCCCCATAGAAACACAAAGTGAAATATACTGTTTGAGTACTCGTTATAGCATTAAATCTCAATGTACAGCACGTTAAGGACAGAGATCCCACATGAGGAGTAAGTGCACAGTGACTCCTGTTGTTGACTTTACAAATTGACACTCCTCTTTATGGCATCAGTAATCTCCCTATGCACCAGTCATGAGTTTCCAAGGCTATGGAAGCCCCTTGAGTTCTCCGACTCTTATCTTGTTTAGACACGGTCATAATCAAAGTGGAGGTTCTCTCCTCCCTTCAGAGAAAGGCACCTCCCTCTTTGAAGACCTGTTCTTTCCACTGGGATCTCACTCACAGAGATCTTTTTGCCAGAGTGTCTTGGCTTTCCATGCCTGAAATACTCTCATGGGCTTTTCAGCCAGATCCGAGTGCCTTTAGGGCTGATTCTGAGGCCAGAGTGCTGTTTAGGACATCCGCCATTCTATGAGTCTGCTGAGTATCTCACTTCCCATGTTGGATCACTCTCCCCTTTATTTATTCTATCGGTTAGTGTTAGCAGGTACTAGACTTGTTTATGTGCTCCCTTTGACTCTTAGTCCTTTCATTAGATATCATACACTCTTAAGAAGTGATTATATTTTATGTCAATGTTAGAAGTTTGGATGTATTTCTAGAATTTATAATAAATTCAATTACCCTATATACAGTTTTAATTACATAATTTAAGTTACTTAACTATAAGTAAGATTTGACTGTGGGGAATAAAAGAAAACCACCCTAAATTATCTTACAAAATAAAATCACCAGCAACAAATAACCACTGATAATGTTGCAATTTCTAAAAATATTTACTAAATGCCTGCTATGCATAAAATCCTACATATGTACCATATAGGGTATAAAAATGCATTAGAGTGGTCAGCAAGGTACATTGGTTTAAACTGCTGCTTGCAACATCCCATATCAGAGCACTGGTTTGGGTTCCAGCTGTTCTACTTCCAATCCAACTTCCTGCTAATGTGCCTGGGAAAGCAGCAAAGAGATGGCTCAAATACATGGATCCCTGACATTCATGTGGAAGATCACGATGGAGTCCTGAGCTCCTGGCTTTGGTCTGACCAAGCTGTGGCACCTGGGGCTATTTGGAAAGTGAACCAGCAGACAGAAGATCATTCTCTCTGTTTCTTTGTCACTCTGCCTTTCAAATAAATAAATCTTTTTTTTTTTAAAGTAGATCCAGTCAGTCTCTGAGAGAGTTCCTTAAGAATGGCATGAGCATCAACAGGCTCCAATTATTTCAGTGTAGAACAAAATTTCATAAAATTCACTGGGGCCAGTGTTGTGGCTGCCACTTGCAATACAGGCATCCCATATGAGAGCCGGTTGGAGTCCTGACTACTCCACTTCCAATCCAGCCCCCTGCTAATACACCTTGAAAACCAGCAGGTGTGGACCTGTCACCTACAGGGGAGACCCAGATGGGTCTCGTGGCTTTGGTGTTGCCCAGTCCAAGCCTTGCAGCCATCTAGGGAGTGCATCATCAGATGAAAGATAGCTCTTTCTCTACCCACCTCCACCTCTTAACTCTACTTCTCAAATAAATAAAATGAATCTTTAATAAATAATATTCATCGTGGTGGTCAGTTTAGAGTCAAGAGAAGCTCTTCCTGATCACTGGGTTAGATTGATTAAGATAATTTTTGTGTAGTACATGATATCTGAAGATCTGGGTGACATTAGAAGATAAGCAATTTTAAAAGATTATTCTCAATAGACTGTGAAGAATGCCATTGATTGATCACAAACTATTGTCAAATTTACCCCTAGGAGCCAGCATTGTGGCATAGCAGGTAAAGCCCCTGTCTATAATGCAAGCATTCCATATGGGCGCCAGTTAGTGTCCTGGCTTCTCCTCTTCCAATTCATCTCCCTGCTAATGGTCTGGAAAAGTAGCAAAAGATGGCACAAGTGTTTGTACCCCTGCCACCCATGTGGGACAGCAGGACGAAGATCCTGGCTCCTGGCTTCATCCTGGCCATCTGGGGAGAGCACTGGTGGATGGAAGATCTTTTTCTGTGTCTTTCCCTCTCTCTCTTTCTCTCTGTAACTCTTTCAAAAAAATGTTAATAAAATTACCTCTAAATATTTCACAAGGCCACTTCTCTTTCATTCCCACTAGCATCACCTTTGTTCAGAGTCTCATCATTTCCTACTTTGACTAGTACAATAACCACCTAACTGGTTTCCTAATCTCCCCACTCTCCTTTCCCAAATAATTCACATAGCTACCAAAGTGATCTGTCTAGAAGTGTAATTCGGCTCCTATCAGCCCTGTTTGAAAGCTTCAGTAGGTCCCTGCAGTCTATGGGGCAGCCACATTCCTTAACATAACAACATAAAAATCTTCTTTTAAAAATATTTACTCATATATTATTTATAGATATAATGATTTTTAACATTTTGCCATATTCACTTCACATTAAATATTATATCCATACACATGCACACTATTTTTCGTCAAAGTGGGAATATTAACATCATATAACATGGGATTCATGACAAGGATCACAAAACAAGGAAAGGAGGATATAGTATTATGTAGAGAGTAAAATTCAGTGAATACAGTATTTTAACCATCTATCTACCAAAAGTATGACATATACACATTTTAATTCTCTCTCCATATATATATATATATGACAAAACATGTGGAAGTTGTCTGAGTCTGACTTATTTCATGTAGCAAAAATATCTCGTTTCATCCACATTGTTGCAAAGTTGTGATTCCATTCTTTTTATAACTATTATTCTATCATACATATATATATGTATATACATATATATACACATACACACACCATACTTTCTTTATTACCGGGATGAAGGGATAGTTCAACACACACAAAGTAATAAATGTGACAAATCATATCAAAAGAATGAAGAATAAAAATCATATCATTATCTAAATATTTGCAGAAAAAGCATTTGATAAAATATCATTTCATAAAAAATAAAACTTTAAAAATTGGATTTAGAATGAACATGCCTCGCCGGATCTAGTCCCAGCTACTCCTCTTCTGATCCAGCTTTCTGCTATGGCCTAGGATAGAAGTAGAAGATGGCCCTAGCCCTTGGGCCTCTACACCTGCGTGGGAGACCCAGAGCAAGCTCCTGGCTCCTGGCTTCAGATTGGCACAGCTCCGGCCGTTGCAGCCATCTGAGAAGTGAACCAGCAGATGGAAGATCTCTCTCTGTGTGTCTCTACCTCTCTCTGTAACTCCATCTTTCAAATAAATAAAATAAATCTTCAAAAAGAATAGAATGAACATGCCTCAACACAATAAAGGCTATATATGACAAGATTACAGCCAACATCATATTGAACGGGGGAAAAGTTTTAAGTATGTCCACTAAGATCTAGAACCTGCCAAGGATATCCACTCTCGCAACTTTATTCAATATAGGTCTGGACGTTTTAGCCAGAGCCTTTATCAAGAGAAAGAAATAAAATGTATACAAATCATAAAAGAGAAAGTCAAAGTATCTCTGTCTACAGATAACTAGATTCTAAATATATGAAAGTCAAAAGACTCTATCAAGACACTATTAAAACTGATAAGAGAATTCAGCAAATTTGCAAGGTACAAAATCAACACACAAAAATCAGTAGCATTTTATATACCTACAATGGTCTTTCTTATAAAACCCTCCTTAAAAATCTGTTCACTATCCACCTCTCCAAAATCGTCTAAAGTCCCTTCTTTCTACCTTAACACTACAAATAATAATCAGCTGATTTTTATTATAGCTCCTTGAATGCATCATGCTTTTTCATTCCCTCATGTAGATTTGTATTGGCTATTATTCTAAAATTGAAAGAAAGCTCTAGAATAGTTTCAAAGCAGAATTGCAACCAGGCTGGATTTGGATTCTGAAAATAGAACTCTCAATATAGGCTAGAGAAGAGTGGACTGACCAGCAGATTATTTCAGGAGTCCAGGCAAAGGGTGATAGTAGTTTAGACTAACATGGTAGTAGAAGAAGAAAAGAAGAAGCAGCAGCATGACATCACCCAGGAAGTCTACCAGGACACTCCAGCAAGGCCAGGTGGGAAAATACATTATACACATTCAGCAGCACTCTGTACTTCCTTTTAACAATACTTGAGAAACATAATTACTTGTATATATTCCCCCACTAAGCAGGCAACCATGCATTATCATTCATTGCTATATCCGTAGCCCTTTGCACAATAGATACCACATAATATTTGTATAATTTGACCTAAACACTCCCATTTCCCTACCAACCACCACCACTGTAACCATTGTTCTCTTTGTCCCTATGTTTTCTCATATTTAAAGAATTCACATCTAAGAAATCACTCTGGGGTCCGCACTGTGGCTCAGTGAGTTAAAGCCCCAGCCTGCGGCACCAGCATCCCATATGGGTGTTAGTGTGAGTCCTAGCTGCTCCAGTTCTGATCCAGCTCACTGCTAATGTGGGTAGGAAAGCAGTGGAGGATGGCCCAAGGGCTTGGGCCCCTGCACCTACATGGGAGACCTGGAAGACACTCCTAGCTCCTAGCTTTGGCCTGGATCAGTCCTGGCTGTTGTGGCCCCTGGGGAGTGAACCAGTGGATGGAAGATCTCTCTCTCTCTGTCTCTCCTTCTCTCTCTCTTTAAATCTGCCTTTCAAATAAATAAATAAATCTTTTCTTTTTTAAAAAAGAGACAATGTGGAATTTTTCTTTGTGCCTGGTTTATTTCACTTAACATATTTTCTCCCATGTTCATTCATATTATCACAAATGGCAGGATCTCCTTCATTTTAAAAATAATACCCCATTGTGCATAAATACACCAAAATGTCTTTATCCATTCTTCTAGTGAAACACTATCTTGGTTAGTATGAATAATGCTGTATTGACTATGGGAAAGCAAATATTGCAACAAGGTACTGATTGGTATTTAACCAACAGAGATATTGGTGGATCATATGATAATTATGTAGTTTGTTAGTAGTATCCATACTGTTTTTCCATGATGTTTTCACTAATTTATATTTTCAAATGCTGTGTATAAGGTTCCTTCTTTTCTACATTCTGCCAACGTTTGTTAACTTTTGTCTTTTTGATAATAGCTATTCTAACCAAACCGATGTAAAGTAGATATTGTGCTTTTGATTTGCATTTCCATATTGGTTAGTGGTGTCGACCATCTTTGCACTTATCTATTGCTCATTTGTATGCCTTCTTTTCAAAAATGTCTTTTCAGGTCTTTTGCCTGCTTTTAATCATCTACTTTTTTATTATTTGTTTTGCTATTGAATTGTGCGTCCTTATATATTTTAGATATTAACCCCTTATCAGATACACAGTTTGCAAATATTTTCTTCCAGTTTGTAGGCTTTCTTTTCATTTTAATTATTGTTTCCTTTGCCATGTAGAAGTTGTTTATGTAACCCCAAATTATTTTTCTTTTGTTGCCTTAGCTCTTGGATGTCATTGTCAAGGCCAGTAACTAAGGAGCTTTTTCTCTACATTTTCTTCTAAGAAAATCTAGGTCTTTGATCCATTTTTTAATTAATTTCATGTATGGTATACAAGTCCAATTTTATTCTTTTGAATATAGATATACAGTTTTCCTAGCTCCATTTATCATCTAAAAATTGTTAATTTTATTTCCTCTTTATTTTTATCAGAATTTGAAGTATATATTAAGTATTAATGATTCGTTTTGTTGCTGCTTAAGGAACAACTCTTATATTTTGCTATTTGTAATACTAGATTTTTGGTTTCAGAGAGATTATTTTTCTTAAAGAGAATGTTTGTGTCAATAACTTTTAATTATGCTTTTTAAACATAGGCATTTAATTTTCAAAACATCTCCAGAATTTATTTGAACTCTTTTTATATAAGATCTTTTGATAAAATGCATTCTATGAATAACCATAATGATAATAAACAATACTTATGATGGAATAAAAATGTCTCAGTAAAAAAGGGCTAACTTTTTCATATATTTGTGTTTGGTTTTATTTAGAATTTGATCTATAATTTTTGTATGGATTCAAGTTATTTTTCTAATGTTTTGCTATTTGAATTATGCAGCATCATAAAATTAATTAGTCTGCTTAAAATTATTTTCTGTGCTCTGGGTCAGTTTATTTATACTAAAAATTATCTGTTTCTTTCAAAAGCATCTTATTTATAATAATAAAGGTCATAAAATAAGGAAATCCAAAGTCATTGTGTTATAAACCAGAGGTCATAGACTAGTTCCTAAAGCCTCACCAGAATTAATTTGAGTTACCGTTCGGTTAACTAGCCATTTACAAAAGCATTAGCAGTATTAAAAGTACAAAGATATCCTTGTAAAATGATCTTTTAATTACTCAGAATCTTTGTGATACCTAAGTCATAGGTTCATTTGTTTGGTTTCTAATCAAGAACACATGTATAATGTGAGGACTAAAACTGTAAAGCTTTTTAAATAAAGGATGAAATTTGAGGGGGGGGCAATTTCTTGGTCAAGATGGAACAAGCACTAAGCATATAAGGAAAAAACCATGGTAAACTGAATTGCATTAAAAAAAAATACACTACTGCTCATCCAAAAATGCAAAGAAGAAAACAGGAGAGCAAGCCATGGGTTGGAAGAATATGTTCATAGTGTACACACCTAAACATCCACAATAAATTAAAGCCACTGTGCTAAGGGAAGTAAACTGGTCACATAAAGACAAGCACGATGTGATTCCGCTTTGATGAAGTAGCTAATAGCCACTTATAGACAGAAATAGCAGAATGGTGGTTTCCAAATGAAAAAAGCCTTATGAAGAATTGTTGCTTAATGGATATAAAGTTTTAAATATGCAAGATGTATAGTTGAGAGAGCTGATGTACAATGTAGTACCTATAATTAATAATGCAGTATTCTGCATATTAAAATTTGTTAACAGGGTAAATCACATGTTACCTGTTGTGAGAAAATAAAAATCACAAGGGGACACAAAGAAACTTGCGAGATATTGAATATATTATTACTGATTGCGACAGTTACCATATGTATGTATATTTCCAAATTCAACAAATCATATACATTAAGTATGTATAGTTTTTAAAGTTATGTGTATTATAATTCAATAAAAGTGAAAATCAAAGTAAAACAAAACTAGATTTTTAAATGAACAAAGAATTGAACAAGTTTCTGAAAGATATCTAAATAACTAATATACATATGAAAACATACTCATATCATTATACAAGAGGGAAATGCAACGTGAAAACCACAATGAGGAAGTACTATGTACCTAGAGAATGACTAAAATTAAAGAGACTGACAATATCAAGAGTTAGTGAAGATTCTCACTGATTATTGATGGGAGTAAAAAACAGAACAACCACTTTAGAAAAATATTTGGTACTTTCTATTAACATTGATCATAAATATATCTATTCTAGGTCTGAATAATTCAACTCCTGATATATATCCAAAGGAAACAAATACACAGAGCTTCTCTCCCCAAAAAAGATTAATACAAGAAATAACAGCTTTATTCCTAATAGCCAAATACTGGATACAATCTCAGTGATTATCAACAGGAAAATTGGATAAATTGTGGTATATTTAAACAATGGAATATCATATAGTGACAAAAAAGAAGGAACAACTATGCATATAACAATGAATTAAATAATTTTCCGTCTACTCTGCTTATATATTTTTATCCAACATGGCCACACATTGTCCCTGCTATGAATTTCCTGTTTTCTATATCTCTGAGCCCTTTTATGGGTCAGTAGCTCATGTTTGCCCATATAACAGTACACATTCAAACAAACAGGTACCCTCTTATGATGTTTATTTAGTGAGATGATCATGTTAAATTCCTTCTATGGTATCACCCAAATAATAGTGATATTAAATATGTTCCTTTCCTATCTCAACCTTTCCATCTTTTGTTTTTCTTTTACAAAGCACCAGTATTTTAAAATACTGGTCAAAGAGATTTAACAAATAAGGCCAGTGTAAGCAAATAATGAAGGATAGAATCAAAAGGGAGAGAATGATCCTGCGGGGGAAGCAGCACACACAGCAGACTCATAGAATGGCAAATGCCCAAAACAGCACTCCTGCCTCAGAATCAACCCTTGGGACGTTCGGATCTGACTAAAAGGTCCATGAGAGTCTCACAGGCATGAAAAGCCATGACACGGTGGCAAAAAACAATCTAAATGAAAGATCCTGGTGAACAAGACCCCAGCAGAAGGATCAGGCCATCAAGGAGAGAGGCGCCTTTCTCTGAAGGGAGGAAGGAACCTCCACTGTGATACGACCTTGACTAAACAAATTCAGAGTTGGTGAACTCAAGGGCTTCCATAGCCTAGACAGCTCATAGCAAGAGTCTCGGGTGATTGCTGACATCATAAATAAGAGTGCCAATTGTGAAATCAACAACGGGAGTCACTGGGTACATGTTCCCCACGTAGGATCTCTGTCCTTAATGTGTTTAACTATGAAACTCAAAAACAACACTACTAGTCGAACAATACCCTATACCTGGTTCAGTTGTGTGAGTGCAGCCTGTTGAAATCCCTGCTTAGTATATACTAAGTTGATCTTCAGTATATGAAGGTAATTGAAAATAAAACGTGATGAAGGGCGGGATGGGAGAGGGAGTGGGAGAGGGGAGCATTGTGGGTGGGAGGGAAGTTATAGGGGGGAGGAAGCTATTGTAATCCATAAAGCTGTACTTTGGAAATTTATGCTTATTAAATAAAAAAATCCTCTGTAATTCTGAAACACATAGTTATGCATTACTAAATGATGAGGAATGTATCATTAGGAGATTTCATTGTCATGGCAACACAGAATGTACTTACACAGACCTGCATGACATAGGTCAATCACTTGATCTGACTTCCTGATAACAACCAAGAGTCATGGTAAACATAAGCTATATGAGGCTGCTTGGCATGACAGCATACTGTTTTACAGTAATTATTTTTATAAGAAATACACTCTAAAATAATTATAAAAAGTATAGTATTGTGAATTCATAAAGCAGGAAGAGTCTTTTTATTATCATTATTGAGTGTTATGTACTATACATAATAGCATGCGCTGTGCTTTTACATGACTAGAAGCACAACAGGTTTATTTACACCAGCATCACCACAAACCTGTGAGTAATGTGTTGTACTATGACCTTACCATGGCTATAATATCACCAGGCAATAGGAATTTTTCAACTCCGTTACGGTCTTATGAGACCACTGTCATATCCATAGCCCACTAGTAACCCAAATATCGTTTTACAGCACATGACCACATTTCATTGTAAATATAATTAAAACCCCACATTTACATTTACTATGAGCATTTCTACATTGCATTCTATTTGCCAAGCTTGCTCACTTACTGTGTGCTTGCTCTCCATAAACATACACAAGTATATACACATACTTACACGTACACATACCCCACACTAAACATAATCTTCATTAACAATCTTGTGATATAGGAACTACAAGGATACTTCAAAAAGTTCTTGGAAAACAGAATTAAAAGATGTTTATTGTGGTGAAAAAATGTTTAAATCCATGCCCAGTTTTTTTCCATAATGTATGTTTTCCATGAATTTTTGGAATACTTCTCATATTATTGGCCTCATTTCATAGATGAAGCTGAAGTACAGCACAATTAAGAAATGTTCACTTTTGTTTTTTTTTAACCTTTTTAAAGTTCTTATTTGGTGAAGTATTAGGTCTTTTTAGTGTAATGCAAATTTAAAGTAAGTTATCTCAAAAACTAAAAAGAAAAAAAAAAGAAAGGTAGAAGGAAGGAGGAGGGTGGGAGAGAGGAGGGGAGTATCATTATGTTCTCAGAATTCTATCTACAAATCATATTGAATCTGTTAAAAATTAATTAAAATTAAAATAAAAAGGAAAAAAGGAAATATTCCCAAGAGCACGCAGCCAGATGCCTCGGAGTCAGAATATGCACAACTCTACCTTGCTATTCCAAATGCTTCAACCAAAGTGTACAATCAGGCTATTAGGTGTAAGAGATACTCTTTTATGTCTGCAAAAAATTGCTGTGTTTCTTTAAAGCACGGATTTAAAAATCCCAAACTGCCCAAGGTGGTTCAAAATGCCTCGGGGTAACTCCCTCAAGAGGTTTCAACAGGATTTTAAGTAACAGAAACATGGACGCAATCCTTGAATTCTCAAGCTATGGAAACCGGTATTTATTCACAGATATGTTTTTAATACTAGAGAAATCTCCATTGACTATATTCCAAGTGTTCAATTTATATCAATTGTGTTTTCTAATTATATTCTCTCTTTTTTCATTAGCTCAGGATAGACTAACATCCTCTTTGTTCCATTTGTTTGTCACTCACATAGAAAATATTTCTTATGTGATACCAGGTATTCAACAAATATCTGCCAAGTACCTGTAGGTTAGGTATATAAATAGGAAGTGAGACATGTTAGATAACTTAAAGTAAGTTGTTTCTATGAATATACCGGTTACGGAGCATTGCAGCAACCAATTCCCCTCTATGCAGATGATCCATCACCTCTAAAAGTTGGATAATGACCTGTTCAGGAGGAAAAGAAGTCAATGTTTACTATGAAAATCGATACTAAATACCCTACATTTATATTCTTATACATTTCATGACTAGCTGGAAGGCAAAATATATGTCCTGTATCTAATAGTGTTCAAACTACATCTTAAGAAATCGAACTCTTTTTTTAAAATAAGTGAAATAGTCAAAATATATACAAAATTTCAACAGTGAATAGTATTGACTAATAGTAAGTAGTATTGACTAAATTTCATATGGCTTCATTAACTAACAATTATCAATGGAAAATCAACCAAATATATAGAAAGTTAGATTCAACTGAGAATCAGAAGACCTGAGGAGTCTATATGACATTGGGCTAGACAAGAAAAATCAGAAGTGATTAGAAAATGCATGCCCTGTAGCTACAGAGACAGTGGTAATTCCCATGTCACTAGGGGGACTGTGGGCCTCAGAAGCCAGTAGGTATGGCTCGCAACCTGAGAAGTGGTTGTACAAAGTACAGACTAGAAAGACATAATATTTTCAAATCTTAAAGACATAAAGTAGGGGAAAGGAATATTATTTTCTTGACCTTGCATGAAATTTTGATGGTTTCTGTTTTTATGAGAAAATAGCAAGAGAATTTGGGTAAATTGCACTATATGTAATATATTTTTGCTTGTGTAATGTATTTTCATATTGGACAGGTAATGTATATTCTATTCATTTAAAATATACTGGGGAGAAAATGTGTATTTTATTTAAATGTTTATTGCTAATAAAAATCAATATGGTATATAATACATGAACAAAAAGCAATCATGTTTGGGGATGGCACTGTGGCTCAACAGGTTAAGCCACCACTTACAGTATCGGCATCCCATATCATGAGCACTGGTACAAGTCCTGGATGCTCCACTTCTGATCCAGTTACTTGCTAATGAGCCTGTAAGTGGCCCAAGTGCTTGTGCCAGCCACATGGGAGAACCAGATGCAGTTCCAGGCTCTTGACTTTGATCTGGCCTAACCCTGGCCATTGCAGCATTTGGGGAGTGAACCAGGGATGGAAAGTTTCTGTCTCTGTCTCTCTGTCTTTCAAATATGTAAATAAATAAATCTTTTAAAATGTATGCTATAAAGCTATGTCAAGACCAAAAATAATAAAGTAAAATGGAGGAGAGGTTATCCATTGTCCACAGACAATTTTCTGTTCCTTAACTTAAGGAAAATCAGTAAAAGAAGAAAAAAATTTCATTTCTTATATTTTATAACACTAAAGCTGAACAAATAATATATAATTTGTTTATTTGGGGAATATTTTTGTCCTTATAAACCTGTTATTAGAAGTAAAGAAACTGTAAAGCATCTCAAAATCAATTGTTGGATTAACTTTTTCATAAATCATTTTAATGTTCAAAGAATATTGAGATGTTGAAAATGTTAGCTTTGTTTATGCTTCACAACCTTGGGGGAGATGTTGCAAAAGAAATAACAACTGCATTTGGATTACTACTAGGAATCTAGTAACATGAAACTAAATAAGTCAAGCCTTGTTTCACTGTATCTGTCATGGACCTTAGGGGTCTAGACCTCTAAACTAGCTATGCAAACCTTCTCTTAATCCTGCTATTGTTTTCATGTAGCCCTCAACGTGGCAGTGTTGGGTGGCATGGGTACCATCCTTATGAATGATACTATTATCTCACGAGTGCGTTACTTGTAAGGGATGAGTTTAGCCCCCTATAGGTTGCTCTCATTCTCTCACTCTCTCTCTCCTTCCTCTCCATGCCTGCTTCCTTTTCCCCTTCACCTTCTGCTGCTGCAAACAGTCCTTTGCCAGATGCTGGGGCCTTGATGTTAGACTTTTGAGTCAACAGAATTTGAAAAAAAAATTATTTTCATTGTAAATTACCCAGTATCAAGTATATCTGCTACAGCATCACAAACCAATTGATACAGTACTCTCGCTGTGCTGAGATCTCTGACTCTGGGATAATATAACTCAGATTCTCCAGATAATAAACCCTCTGGTCGCCTGAAAACCAAGGAGTGGGCAACTAGACATGGGACTCCAGTCATTTATTATAAAGACCTTCAATGAATAAACTATGTTTTCATGATAAATTCTTGCCATCAGCACAACAGGTACCGCAGAATCTTGAGAAAGCAGAAGTTCTGTGGAAATAATTAGTTACTCTCATGAGTTCAGCAGGAGATATGGAAGTTCTAACTTCCTTTGCTCTAAGTTCAAAATTAGTTTCAACCTTACAACTGCCAGTACTTCCACTTTGATCTCTTTGTGTTACTGAATCATTCCATTCCCTCACTCTTGTTTTAATCAGGGTTGGAAAGGAGAGGACATAAATGCATGTAATCGAATTTATATGGGATCTAACGAAAACCAGTCACAGAATTAAATATATGGATACGTTTATATTATATAAACTTAATGCTGCAATGTACATATTAAAGTTATGTCATGTGAGTATATTTATATATTAAGTATACATATAGATAGATAAAATATATAGTAACCCTGGTTGAAACATGGTAGTGGATTTGAAATAGACAGATTAGAAACCACTTCTGTTGTCAAAGCATGAGAGATAAAGAGCCCTGTCAAGGATTACAGAGATACCCAGAGACAAGTGGGATTTATTGACTGAAATATCACTGACAGATATTAAAAGCATAAGGAGAAATCAAAGATAAATTCATAAAAGACTATTTAGTCAATGAGGTGATATCAAGTGAGACAGAATTTAAATAAAGGTTTCACCTCACCCCAGTTAGAATGGCTATCATTCAAAAATCAAAAAACAATAAATGCTGTGGGAAAAAATGTACCGCAATCCACTGCTGGTGGGAATGTAAACTAGTACAACCATTATACGAGACAGTTTGGAGATTCCTCAGAAAGCTGAAAATAGATCTACCATATGATCCAGCCATTCCACTCCTGGGAATCTACTCAAATGAAATGAATCCAGTATATGAAAGAGTGATCTGTACCCCCATGTTTCTTGCAGCTCAATTCACAATAGCTAAGATATGGAATCAATACAGATGTCCATTGATTGATGACAGGATAAAGAAAAGGTGGTATAAATACATTATGAAATACTACTCAGCCATACAAAGAATAAAATCCTGTGTTTTTACAACAAAAATGGATGCAACAGGAAACCATTGTGCTTAATGAAATAAGCCACTATCAAAAAGATAAATATCATATATTTTCTCTAATATGCGGCAGTTAATATACAATACAAAAAATTTACAGGAATGAAATGGTATTTTAGGATATGATTGTCATTTTTCGCCCCTGTTTACACTCTTGTGGAACTGCAGTCTTCCTACTTTTTACTTGTTGAATATTATTGTTAGTGGTGAATTAAGCCTGTGATGATTAAAATTATGTCTTTGTAAAAACTGATGAAGAGAAAAGAGGGAGGGAGGGGGCTTGGCGGTGAGCAGGGGAATGAAGGAAATGGGGATGTCTTTTTGGAACTGTGCCTATGGAATGCATGAAAACCATTTTCTTTATATTAATTTAAATTTTTAATTTTTTTAAAGATTTATTTTATTTATTTGAAAGATAGAGTTAAAGAGAGAGGTAGAGACAGAGAGAGAGGTCTTCCATCCACTGGTTCACTCCTCAGATGCCTGCAATGGCCAGAGCTGCACCAGGAGCCAGGAGCTTCTTCTGGGTCTCCCATGTGGGTACAGGGGCCCAAGGACTTGGGCTATCTTCCACTGCTTTCCCAGGCCATGGCAGAGAGCTGGATTGGAAGAGGAGCAGCCGGGACTAGAACCTGCGCCCATAGGGGATGCCAGCGCTTCAGGCCAGAGCTTTAACCCACTGTGCCACAGCGCTGGCCCCTTAATTTAAAATTAAAAAAATAAATAACTCAAAAATAAACCATAGTTTTATGTGAACATATATATAAACCACAGGACACATCATACAGTGATAAAAACATACTAACTTGTAACAGATGCACATAACTATGAATATACTAAAATTATGAAATTATCCATTGTAAATTCATGAATTTGATGGTAGATGAAAAATATCAATACAGTTTCCAAAAACTAAAATTAATATAAAAATAAATTCAAAATACCAGTAATTTAAATGAAGACAGTGTAAATATTACTGATTTTTTCTTTTGCCTCAGGCTATAGCGTGGCTCAGCAGGCTACTGAAGCCATCTCATGTATACCCAATGACAGCTTTTTAAATTGATTCCTTTTTAATTGTCAGTGTTCTTTTTAAATACTGGACTTCTGGGACTTTCAGGAATGATTTCAATTCATTCAACATTTTCTCAGAAACATATCTCTTGCAGAGTGGTGGTTACCAGAGGCTAGGAGGACTGCAACAGAAGGGTAAGAAATGGAGAGATATTGGTCAAAGAGTACAAAGTTGCAGGAGGAATAAAATATGAGCTTTAAAAAAGCAAACAACTCTTCATAATATTTCATTAGTAAGTATAATATATAATAGTAAAGTAGTCAATAATAGAATCACAGTATCTACCAACGGTGGCAGAGAGAGTTTTGGTAACAAACCAACAACTCATGACACCTTGGGCTGAAGACTACAGAGAAGACATGCCCAGGTCAGAAGAATTCAGTATGTCATGGCATCAACTGATATAACTCAAATGGAATGGAGGCCGCTGATATGTTAAATGGAGCTTCTAGGAGCAGGCATTTAGCCCTGGCCCAGCCCTGGCCCAGCCCTGGCCATTTGCAGGCATTTAGGGAATGAATCAGCAGATGGGGGCATTCTTGTTCTTTCTATTTCTTTCTCTTTCTCCTTCTAAAATAAATAATTTTAATGGTACTTCTACTGTACTTCATCTTTATTAGGGTTTCCCTGTAAAGTAATGGGCATACAGTTGGTTAAATTCAAATTTCACACAAGCAATGAATAACTTTTAGTATGAAAATGCCCCTAATATTTTATGGAATATCCTTATACTAAAATATTATGTGTTGCTTATCTAAAATTTGAATTTAACTGGGCATCCTGAATTTTTATTCAGGATTTCAAAAATTCAGGATGTCAAAAATTTGTTTTGACAGAACAATTGTTTATTGGACACTAAGACAAAATACAAATGGCCAGTGACAATGGTTACAGAGTTGGGAGACTGAACTTTAGCTTCATGCATTCATTTATAAGAGTGAAGGAAGGTCATCTGAAGGAAAGCAAGAATTCATTTCTCTAATAATTTTTAAAGGATTTATTTTAGAATGGGACACCCAGCGAAAGCATTAGAAGCGACCCAATTCTGTGCGGAAGGTGCAGACCTGCAGCGGGGTACAGCGAGACAATGGAGGACACAGCAACTTGGATCTGGGAAGGGGGTCGCCTGTCCACCCACCCTGGCAAGCCAGCTGAGATCAGACTCCAGGGCCCCCACCGCTGTTGATATAGTGAGAGCTTGGTGAACTGTGTCTTTTTTAATTCAGCAGGATCCGTCAGAACAGCAGGGTGACTGCTCACCCAGAGAGGGGAAGGAAAGGAAAAAAAGGCAGGGCAACTCCCTCTCCCCTCCTCCCTCCAGCAACAGCGACCTGCAGCGAGCAGCGGGAGGGCTGGCACCACTTTTTGGACTGGCCATCCCAGATTGTGTGCACACATCCAAAGATACTTGGGGTCACAATCTTACCAGAGAGAAAAACCCACATACCCCACTGGTATCGAGTCTGGTTGGGAGGACAGGACTCGATCAAGCGGGCTGGAACACATGTGGATAATGGCTCTCAGAGCACCTCAGTCCCCCTGTGGTCAGGAGAGGCTAGTGGGGCAGAGTGGCTCCACGTGCACTCCTTGACCCTGAGAGCACACTCACAAAACACTGTGACTACATCAGAGGAGGCAGGGTGTAACTGGGTTCTGGGCAATCATAGAATGCTGCCATGCACTTTCAGAGCTACTTGATTGCCCAGAACAGCTCATAGCAGAGGGAATATTGCTCACAGGAGGGGCTGGGCATATCACATGTGTGGCTCTTATGGCAGTGTGGATGAGTGCTGAACACACTGGGGACTAACACCTGGGAACTCCTCAGCCTGGAGGAGAAGTAGTTGCACCAATGGAAATGATCAATCCTCTCCATCCAGTTAAGCAGAGGAAAGTTACCATGCCCGACTTCAGTGTTATCCCAGATACTCACCTCATCCTGCAGCTCTAACCAAAACTCCCTGGTCACACCCACCACACACCTCCTGTTATTCACTGAAAGAATAGACATTCCACTAAGTCACAGAGTCATAGTTCAAAGATAAAAAGCCATCAGAGGAAACGAAAAACATTTTACAAATGCCTAAAAATAAATGCAAAAATTCAAGAAACCAGAATAATGAAGAAACTATGACTTCCACAAAGAAGAACAACACAATTCAATCATTTCAATATTAGAATGTGAAGATGAAGAGATTAAGGAAATGTTGGAAATGGAATTCAAAAAAATTAATTATAGGATTACTCACAAGTAATCAGAAGCAAATCAACAAGCTAAAGAAAACCATATATGATATGAATGAAAATTTTCCCCATTAGGGGCTGGCGCTGTGCTGCAATGGGTTGACACCCTGGCCTGAAGCACTGGAATACCATAGGGGCGCCAGTTCTAGTCCTGACTGCTCCTCTTCTGATCCAGCTCTCTGCTGTGGCCTGGGATACCAGTGGAAGATGGCCCAAGTCCTTGGGCCCCTGCACCTGTGTGGGAGACCCGGAGGAAGCTCCTGGCTCCTGGCTTCGGATTGGCACAGCTCCAGCCGTTGTGGCCTTCTGGGGAGTGAAACAGCAGTTGGAAGAACTTTCTCTCTCTCTCTCTCTCCCTCTCCTCTCTCTGTGTAACTCTGACTTTCGAATAAAAAAATAAATCTTTAAAAAAAGAAAAGGGAAACTAACCCACTGTTGGTGGGAATGCAAACTGGTAAAGCCACTATGGAAGTCAGTTTGGAGATTCCTCAGAAATCTGAATATAACCCTACCATTCAACCCAGCCATCCCACTCCTTGGAATTTACCCAAAGGAAATGAAATTGGCAAATAAAAGAGCTGTCTGCACCTTAATGTTTATTGCAGCTCAATTCACAATAGCTAAGACCTGGAACCAACCCAAATGCCCATCAACAGTAGACTGGATAAAGAAATTATGGAACATGTACTCTACAGAATACTATACAGCAGTAAAAACAATGAAACCCGGTCATTTGCAACAAAATGGAGGAATCTGGAAAACATCATGCTGAGTGAATTAAGCCAGCCCAAAGGGACAAATATTATATGTCCTCCCTGATCGGTGACAACTGAGCACCTAAAAGGAAACCTGTTGAAGTGAAATGGACACTATGAGAAACAATGACTTGATCGGTCCTTGCCCTGACTATTGAGGAACAACTTAATACTTTATCCCTTTTAGTATTTTTTTTTGTTCTACTTAATACTATTGGTTTAACTTTTTAATTAACACACAATTATTCTTAGGTGTTTAAATTTTAACTGAAAAGTGATCCCTGTTAAATATAAGAGTGGGAACAAGAGAGGGAGGAGATGTACAATTTGGGACATGCTCAATCAGACTTGCCCCAAACGGTAGTTAGAAACGTGCCAGGGGATTCCGATTCAATCCCATCAAGGTGGCATGTACCAATGCCATCTCACTAGCCAAAGTGAACATTTTCAGTTCAAAATTGATCACACTGATAGGATTAAGAGTCCAAGGGATCACATAAACAAGACTAGTGTCTGCTAATACTAACTGATAGAATAAAAAAGGGAGAGAACAATCCAACATGCGAAGTGGGATACACAGCAGACTCATAGAATGGCAGATGTCCTAAACAGCACTCTGGCCTCAGAATCAGCCCTTAAGGCATTTGGATCTGGCTGAAGAGCCCATGAGAGTATTTTAGGCATGGAAAGCCAAGACACTCTGGCAAAAAAAAAAATAAATAAATAAATAACTGACCTAAATGAAAGATCTCTGTGAGAGAGATCCCACGGGAAAGAATGGGTCATCAAAGAAGGAGGTACCTTTCTCTGAAGGGAGGAGAGAACTTCCACTTTGACTATGACCTTGTCTAAATAAAATTGGAGTTGGCAAACTCAAAAGGCTTCCATAGCCTTGGCAACTCATGACAAGAGCCTAAGGTGATTACTGACGCCATAAACAAGAGTGTCAATTGTTAAATCAACAATAGGAGTCACTGTGCACTTACTCCTCATGTAGGATCTCTGTCCTAAATGTGCTGTACATTGTGATTTAATGCTATAACTAGTACTGAAACAGTATTTTTCACTTTGTGTTTATGTGTGGGTGCAAACTGTTGAAATCTTTACTTAATATGTACTAAATTGATCTTCTGTATATAATGATAATTGAAAATGCATCTTGATGTGAATGGGATGGGAGAGGGAGAGTGAGATGTGATGGTTGCGGGTGGCAGGGAGGTTACAGGGGGGAAAAGCCACTGTAACCCAAAAGATGTACTTTGGAAATTTATATTTATTAAATAAAAGTTTCAAAAAAGAGGTAAGTTTATAGAAATTAGTGCCTACATCAAGAAATTAGAAAGTCACCAAATAAATGAGCTGTAAATGCATCTCAAGGACCTAGAAAAAAAAACAACAACAAACAAAACCACAAACTAGTAGGAGGAAAGAAATAATTAGAATCAAGGAAAAAATAAAATGGAACAACAAAACAATACAAAAGATTAATATAATGAAGAGTTGTTTTTTGAGAATTTAAATAAAATTGACACAGCATTGGAGCAACTAAACAAAAAAAGAGGGAGAAGACCCACATCAACAAAATCAGAGATGAAAAGTGAAACATAACAACACATACCACAGAAATAAAAAGAATCATCAGGAATTACTATGAAGAGCTGTATGCCAACAAATCGGGAAACCTAGAAGAAATGGATAGATTCCTGAATACACACAACCTACCTATACCTAAATTGAGTAATGAAGACAAAGAATACCTAAACAGGCCAATAACTAAGACAGAGATTGAATCAGTAATAAAGATCCTTCCAATAAAGAAAAGCCGAAGTGCCGATGGCTTCACTCTTGAATTCTACCAGACATTTAAAAAGAACTAATTCCAATTCTTTGCAAGCTATTCAAAAACAATTGAAAGGGAGGGAGTCATCTCAAATTCCTTCTATGAAGCATGCATCACCTTAATTCCTAAGCCAAAAAAAGGATATGACAGGGAAAGAACTATAGACCAATATACCTGACGAACATAGACACAAAAATCCTCAAAAAAAATGCTTGCCAATCGAACCCAACAAAACATCAAATAGATCACTCACCAGGACCAAGTGGAATTATCCCTGGTATGTAGGGATGGTTCAACATTTGAATATCAATAAATGTGATAAATCACATTAACAAGAAGACCAAAAACCATAGGATTATAGCAATAGATGCATAGAAAGCATTTGACAAAATTCAGCACCCTTTTATGATAAAAACCTTAAGCAAATTGGGTATAGAAGGAATATTTCTCAACAAAATCAAAGCAATTTATAATAAACCCACAGTCAGCATCTAACTAAATGGGTCAAAACTGGAGGCATTCCCATTAAGACCTAAAGTAGAAAACAAGACCCCTACCTCACATGGTACACAAAAATCCCCTCAAAATGGATCAGATCCCTAAATCTACAATGTGATACAATCAAATTACTAGAGAACACTGGGGAAATCCTACAAGACACTGGCATAGGGAAAGACTTCTTGGAAAAGACCCCAGAAGCACAGACAACCAAAGCCAAAATTAACAAGTGGGATTACATCAAACTGAAAAGCTTCTGCATGGCAAAAGAAGCACTCAACAAAGTGAAGAGGCAACCAACAGAATCAGAGAAAATATTTGCAAACTATGCAACTGACAAAGGATTAATTTCCAAAGTCTATAAAGGGCGCAAGAACCTCAACAACAACAAAACAGACAATCTAGTCGAGAAATGGGCAAAGGACCTCTACAGGCATTTTTCAAGAGAGGAGATCCAAATTGGCCTCCAGACACATGAAAAGATGCTCAGACATCGCTAGCCATCAGAGAAATGCAAATCAAAACCACAATGAGGTTTCACCTCACTTCCTTTAGAATGGCTCACATACAGAATTCAACAAACAATAAATACTAGCAAGGATGCCAGGAGAAGGCTACCTTAATCCACTGTTGGTGGGAATGTAAACTGATACAACCACTATGGAACACAGTATGCAGATACCTCAGAAAGCTGAATATAGACCTACCATATGACCCAGTCATCCCACTCCTGGGAATTTTCCCAAAGGAAATTAAATCAGCATATGAAAGTGTTATCTGTACCCCCATATTCATCTCAGCTCAATTTATAATAGCTAAGATATGGAATCAACCCAGATGTACATCAACTGAACACTGGTTAATGAAATTATACACTGTGTAATACTACACAATAGTAAAAAAATGAAATCTTGTTATTTGCAACAAAATGGATGTTACTGGAAACCATTATACTTAGACAAATAAGCCAGTCACAAAAGGACAAATAACATACAGTCTCTATGATCTGTGGTAACTAATAGGGTACTCAAAACGTAATATATAGGAATGAAACTGACACTTTGAGATGTGATTATTTTGAACATCCCTTGCCTTGACTGTTAGGGAACATTGTTCTTGTTTGTTTATCATTGTTCTTCTTTTTCCTTTGTACTAACTTGTGAACTCTACTTGGTGTAGAGTTAATCTTATGAGTAAGAAATTTAACTGAAAATTGATCTCTGTAAAAAGTAGCAATGGGAAAGGAAGAGGGAGGAGGAAGAAATGTGGGAATATGGGAAGAGGGTGAAGAAGTATCATGTCCCCAAATCTGTATATATTAGGAGCATGGACTTGTATTCCTTAAACAAAATAAATTTTAAAAATACTTACTTTATTTATTTGAAAGGCAGAGTTACAGAGGGATAGACATAGAGAGAAAGAGATCTTGCATCAAGTGGTTCACTCCCTAAATGGCCACAACAGCCAGGCCTGGGTCAGGTTGAAGCCAGAAACCAGGAACTCCATTTGTGTCTCCCACATGGATTCCAGGGACCCAAGCACTTGGATCACTTTCCACTGCCTTCCCAGGCACATTAGCACAGAGCTGGATCAGAAGCAGAGTAGCAGAACTCAAACTAGTGCTTCAGTTTGGGATGCTAGTGTTGCAGGTGGCAGCTCAACCCCCTGCAGCACAATATCAGCCCTACTGCTAATGATTTTTATTACACATTCCCAGCCACTACTCACCTACCATCAAAGGTCATTTACTGTTTTATATATTATATATATTATATATATACAGACATATACATATACATATATATACATATATACACACACACATATATATACACACACACTATATAAAGGCTTTATATCATTGTCAATTAAATATTTCTCTATTCCCTCCTTAATTATAATAAATAATATTATAAATATTATTAAATAAATAATATTAAATAAATAATATTATTAAATAAATAATATTATAAATTATTATAAATAATTGCTAATTATAAAAGGTGGAATTAAAACCTTTGCTTTAAGTTTGCATTTGCAGGAGAAAGAAAGAGTTCAATTGCAAGTGTATAAAACCCCAAGGCATACATTTAGAATTTCCTTTTCTTTTCAAAGTTCAAGACTGGCACTTGAAAAGTCACTGTTCTCCAGACTACAGAAAGAAGGCTGGCAAACCAGCAGAGAACTTCACAGCCCCTGCAGAGATATGGGACCTACCTACCATTGCTACCAGGGCCATTTGCACTTAATTCTCTAGTTACTATATGAAGGACAAAGAATACTTTATATAAGAAGCTTTTGGAGCTGGTATTGTGGCATAGCCAGTAAAGCCACTGCCTGTGACCCTGTGACACCAGCATCCCTATGGGCACCAGTTCAAGGTCTGGCTGCTCTACTTCTGATCCAGCTCCCTGCTAATGGCCTGGGGAAAGCAGCAGAAGATGGCCCAGGTACTTGGGGCCCTGTACACATGTGGAAGACCCAGAAGAAATTTGTGGCTCCTGGCTTTGGCCTTGCTCCATCCTGTCCACTGTGGCCACTTAGGGAGTGAACTGGCAGAGAGAATATCTCTCCCTCTCTCTTTAACTTTGATTTTCAAATAAATAAATATTTTAAAAGAAGTTTTTATGAAAGTGGGTAAATATTAGAAGAAAAAGGGTAGGGAGAAATAAAAGAAAAAGTATTTAAAAAATTTTTCTTCTTGGCCAGCACCACAGCTCAATAGGCTAATCCTCCACCTGCGGCGCCGGCACCCCGGGTTCTAGTCCCGGTCAGAGAGCTGGATTCTCTCCCGGTTGCTCCTCTTCCAGTCCAGCTCTCTGCTGTGGCCCGGGAAGACAGTAGAGGATGGCCCAAGTGCTTGGGCCCTGCACCTGCATGGGAGACCAGGAGAGGCACCTAGCTCCTGGCTTCAGATCAGCCCAATGCACCAGCTGCAGAGGCCATTGTGGGGTGAACCAATGGAAAAAGGAAGACCTTTCTCTCTGTCTGTCTCTCTCACTGTCCACTCTGCCTGTCAAAAAATATTTTTCTTCTTAAAATGTTTGAAAGAAGAGAGAACTATAACAAGGGATCATGAAAATACGTTATCTTTGATAAGCTCCTGAAAGTCATAGATTTCTGCTGTGTCAAGCTTGTGCAATCAACATGGTATCACATTAAAGAAGAGAGGTGTAAGGTACTTCTAACAAGAAATGAGAGACATGAAGAAAAACCTTTAGCAAATCACCTAAGAGACAGAGGCAAAGGCTGCTTCCTCTACTATCACAATTTACAAAACCTATCACAGAGAGGCCTTTGTATATGGTGTGAAGGAAGGGTCTAACTTCATTAGGCCAATCAATTGTTTTAACATAAAAATGAAAATGTACAACATTTTATAAAACAGTGTGTAAAAGGAACCAATTTTGCAGTGACTTCATCTATTCAAATTGCAGTAAACAAAAAAGTAAAAAAAAAAAGGAGCTCAGATGTCACAAAATTCAAAAACAAATGTATGTTAGTCATTGACAACCCAAGTCCTTCATGTACAATGCTAAACAAGCATGACAAAGTGGTTTTGAGCATGCAATCAGAAGGGGACAGGGAGAGAGCCACGGTAAGGCAGACTGATACTGCGAAGACTTATCACAGCTGACACCAATAGAAAGAAGTAAATCAGAATAGGCAGTTAGATGAATATAAGAAGAGTCCAAAATCTGAGCTCATATATTACAGATGTGAACAGTTCTACAAGTCTCCACTGATGCCACTGCATCTAAAACACTCTGCAATAACATTTGTAAAGATGGTTGTGAGAAAGCACAGAAAGGCATTCAACTGCAATACTGAAACTGAAAAATACATTGAGGTCGAGTGGGTAAATTCCACTATTTATGCAAACAGTAATCTAGGATGGCTTATCAAGGATTCAAAAAACTTGAGGGTTTACCTGTTAAAATGATGTGTTAAAATGACCTGTTAAAATCTTCACTGTTTTTCACACATCATTTTCACTTAAAAAGCAAATTCCTTAAAACCATATCAATTCTGCTATTAAAGTCAATGGTTACCATGAATATTAGGAAATTTGGCAACTTAAAATAATAAAAAAATCCTTCCACATTATTGTAGAAACACATTTTAATGAATAAAGTACATTTCAAAGCTTGTTGTCTAAATATTCAGCACTAGTAGAAATAATATAGCAAAGAGTATGAATATTATGATATAATATCTTTTCATCTCATTTCTCTCTCTCTCTCTCTCTCTCTCTCTCTCTCACACACACACACACACACACACACATACCAACTTGTCTCCAAGTAAGCTTGCTTCAGCCTCTCAATCCTATCAATGAAATACTCTAAACTCTCCCTCTGGACACTATTAATCTATAACACCCTGAGTTCTCAAGTAGTATAATGGAATAGAATAGTACAAAGAGCACAGGTTCAAATTCTAACTCGAGCATTGAACTGTGTGGCCCTGAGCACTTAATTTTCATCTATAAAATGGAAACAGAAAAGCATCTACACTTAACATCAATTATAAAATGCTAGCAATACATATGTTACAGCATATTTGCAAAGAACAATGCATTGCATAGAACGTTAGGTACACAAAGTACAGTCAACAGTCACTACCTTCAAAGAACTCAATCTTAAAGTAGTAGACAATAATTAAAATAAAGCATATAAACGCTATGAATAAAGGTATGCATGCCATGAAACACAGAGGATCAACATATTTATCCCCAACAGGTTCATAGAGGACAATTCTCCAGTGTCTTAAAAGAAGTTAGACAAACAAAACAAAGGCTATAATAATATCCTTTGAGGGACAATTAGGGTTAATCCTTGTGGCATGGCATAGTTCTGAATTGGAGGTACCATAATTTGTAAATTCTAAAACACTATATGCATACAATGGAGTGCAAAATCATTGTGAAAGCTCAAATGCCCCTAAATCTCTCCCCCATCCATCAATAAGGCAGCCTAAGACTCCCACAATAAAGATCCATCTCCCAATCATGCCATCATATCCAATTTGAAAATGCAGATCATATCCAAAAATGGAAGCAGATGAAGAGGGAACTAATAGCTACATAATTGTTCAATTAGGATTTCACCTAATCCTTATAACAACTCAACAAGGAAGGTATTACTACCTTCATTTTACAGAAAAAGCAGCAAGGAATTCTCAGGGTTATTCAGTGTACCCAAGGTCATAAATCTTAAGGGGATGATCAGGATTCTATTCTTGAAAACCAGAAGTACAACCAGTAAATTACACTGCTGTCCTACACCAACATGGAAGAAATAGATATTAAGCGGATCAGTCAATCTCTGTATTAGTTTGCTGGTGCTTCCACAACAAAGTATCACAGACTGAGTGCCTCAAAGAACAGAATCAAGGTGTTAACAGGGTTGGTGGAAACCAACCAAAGGCCACTCTCCTTTGCTTGTAGATGACTGCTTTCTCCCAGTATCTTCACATCACCTTCCTTCTGTAAGTAAGCACTACCTCTGAAAATGTGTTTTTTTTTCTTTTTAAAAATGTTTTTATTTATATAAAGGGAATAAATTTCTGCATTTCATATATACAGCTTTAAGAGCAGAATGATGCTTCCTACCCTACCCTCCCTCACTCCCACCCTCCTTCCCCCTTCCTTTCTTATTTTTCTTTTAATTTTTACAAGGACATACTTCCAATTCACTTTATAATCAGAAGCTTAACCATGCACTAAATAAAGAATTCATCAGATAGTAGGTAGAAAGATCACTGATCCTCAAGAGTATAGACAAGGGTTATAAACAATCATCAAATCTCAAACTGTCAATTTTGCTCATATATATTACATTTTTGGGGGACAAACCACTACCACTGGGTGGGTAGAAACCAGAGTCACAAAGTACATGGATCAGTCCCATAAAACAAACAATGGCCTCATCCCAGAACAAAGGTACATCCTGAGAGTAACTGCAGCACAGACATCAAGAACACTACTGTGAATACGAATACAAGTGGCTTTTATGAGAGAAAAGCCTAGTAACTTAAGGCAAAGTCTCTATGGAGATAGAAGCTTGAATCAAACAGACATTGTCTCAAGATTAAAGGATGAATCCACTCTATTCTGTATATAGTACAATTTAACCTCACTAAAAAGGATTTTAGTGTACAATAATGCAGTTACTGCAAAAGCAATGAAATCTCTGAGAAAAAGTCATAGAGGCTATTACCTTTAATTGACTGCAAATAAAATATTATTAAATTAACAGAAACACACAAACCATATGAATCTCAATAGAATTTTCTTTATTTCTGATTATGGCAATTTGATGTTTTTAAAATAATTTTTAACACTAAGGAACATAATGTGAAGGACCATATTGTAAGTATTTTGTGGTTGCCTGCTATTTTTCAATCATCTGTGAATAGAGACATCTATTGTCTAGCTAGTTTTATTGTTTTTCTTTTTAATTCATAATCAATTTCTCATCATGCAGAGATGAGCATGGTCTTAAAGGTTTTTTGAAGTATAAGGAACATAAAACACACCTCTAGGTGGTGGTATTTCAAAATATAAAATATACTTTCTGTGATACCTCACCAGTAGTGTGTCCCATATCACAACATGGCCCAGAGTCATTTGTAAGAATATCATACTTCCTCATTTTCTCCAATTTTTAAGAGTCTGTAGTGTATCCTAGTATATCTTCTCTACTTCAAACAGCTTCTTTCTCATCATATACAGATAAGTCTAGTATACTACTACTTATTATTTGTATTTAGTGGTCCTCATATACCAGCAATTTTTCATTTTCCAGGACTTTTTATACATAATTATCTTTATTTTTGTAAACCTAAACATACTCCTTAGATGCAAGTGCAAGTATTAACTACTTCATTACATTTTCTAGTACAACTAGGGCATCAACAGCTACATCATGAAATATTTACTGCTTTTTATACATTGCATTCATTTAGCCTGTAAATTATAATTATTATATCATATTTTATTATTTGTATAGGTGTGTTACTTTATCTATGAACTTTATTTCCAGTTAATTAAAGTGTTACAAGTATAACAGATTGAGATAGAGTTGGCAGAACCACATGAAGACACACAAAGACCCAAACCAGGAGAACACATAATCTGCCTCTGAGTCTGGAGGAAGAAAATCAAAACATTCTTTATTACTAGTCCTCTGCATAAACAGAAAAATAGAACTAAGGAACTATAGGCCAGACTTTGGAAGTACAGAAGTTAAATAAAAAAAAAAAAGAGAAGTGGTTTTTAAGAAACCCAAAAATTATCCATGAATATGCAAAACGGACTCCTGGTGAAGCTTTTGGAGCTAACTGCAGCAGCTACAGCATCAGGGGTAAGAGGGCTTAGATGACATGAAGAGAGACTAGGTAGAATTTCCATCCCGAAAGCTTACCAATAAGCTGAATTTGATTATCAGATTATTTCATTACATAAAGTCTATGACTCACATAACATGCTCATAACTACAGTATGTATATCAACTAGCCTATACTCATATATGTGATGAACTTCAGAGAATTGGAAAAAGGAAGCCAAGGAGTCATAGGGAATTCAATGTCTAGAGGCCATAATACTAAGGGTTTGGCTTCAGGAGAAGAAAATTCTGTACTTAAGAAGTTCCCCTTCCTGCTCCAAAGAGGAAAGTGTTAGAAGCACTGAAAGGAATCGCTGAGGACAACTGGTTCAACCCATTAACTCTAAGTGTGTTTCATTTTCCCTAGGCTAGGCCAATATCTGGGGCAGTAACTAAGGGTTATTTTTCTTTTTTTAATATAAAACTTTGATTTAATAAGTACAACTTTTGGATTATAGCAGTTCTTCCCCCTATAACAACCCTCCCACCCACAAACCATCCCACCTCCTACTCCCTCTCCCATCCCATTCTTCATTAAGATTCCTTTTTAATTATCATTGAGTACTTCTAAAACAAAATGCTGAGAGAAGTTGGGGCAAAACTCTGATGCCTGATGCTTAAAGTATGTCATGCTATATTAGTTTGTCCCTAGAAAAGACAGCTTCCAAAGGAACAGTCAAACCAATAAAGAACTAAAACAGAATGATTTTGCATCCTCCTGTTATGCCCTGAAAAATAGCAGCAAAGGGAACTCTGGAATATCAAGCTCATCCACATCCCCAGTTCCTCTAATTTTAAAAAGGTCACAGTGAATATTAATAAAGCACTAAGTTAGATTCATTTTATATAATATCAATCTTAAGGTAAGAGCCAGAGAGACCACAGTTGGTCAGATTGCCTATGAAAATAGCACATTTTTATCCTTTGCTAAAATCTTAACACATAAATTTTTTACCATGCAAAGACAAAAATTAGTTATTTTGGGAATTACATTCTAGCTGCATTTTAAATTTTATAGAATATGTCTGAAGATACAATGAGCCAAATGACCATTCATTTTAATTTCATTGACCAAAGTCATTGATAGGTTATTATGTAAACAGCATTAACTCACAGGAAAAAAATCATGACTATTCCAAGGGTAGTTTTGCCTTTACATTATCAATACTAGAAAACTTAAATTTGTCTTATGTAACTATTACATGAAGAATTTGTCATGAATATCTGACTTCAACAATTTCTAAAGCATGTTTACTCAGATTTTTCATTTTAAAAATGTCTCAAAATAGGGTTCAAGATATTCATGGAATGCTTAAAAATAATTGCATTATACTATTCAACCAGTTTTTATTTCTTCTTCCTGTTTGTTCAGAATGAAAAAGAAAAGTCAGCTCCCCTCCATTCAGCTTGCATTAATGTTTAGTATATAAGGTTAACAAACAGTTCCTTCCAAACTGAAGAAGCTCCTCCTGTTTTAAAATATTGGTTCATCATTTTAATGACCTCTGAAAAATCCAGGTGCTTAAGGGACTAACATCAGATGACTGATGTGACTCTCTGTTTGCTCAAGATATGCAAAAATGGCTGCCACACATTTGACAGTGATACTGGGTTTTAAGTATGCAGACAAGAAAATGAGCTGGAGTCCTACTTATAGCCTCCTCCAGAAAGGCTTGATAAGCTCTTCATACTCTTGGAAAGCAGAATGGGGAGAGAAGAGACTCTCAAGTCACGCACACCTAAACTTAAATTCCAGCCTACTCACACATTGGCTGTCTCCCCTAATTTTTCCATTGGTTTTAACTTTAATTAATTTAATTTTTAATTAAATTTTGACATTGGTTTTAATTTCTTCTTCATTTTTTATTTCTTCATTGGTTCTGGGATACCAATGCCTACTTCTTAAGGGGCAGTTGTAAGGCCTGAATCATAATAAAAAATGTTAAACACCTAATTAAGTAGAAAGGTATTAAATATTAGTCTTCTATCTTCTCTTCCTGATTTGAAGTCAACTTTGACTTTTAATATATCTCTATGAAAACTCTTCACAGGTAAATTTTTAACATGTCCAATATTTTATATATTAATTTTCTTTAATCTTAAACTCTCTCAACTGTTGGATCCAACCACAGGCATTCTGGATGTGGCTATTTATCATCTTTAAAAACAAAGAATACTTTGTGTAGTGGGTACTGTCACACAGTAGGTTAAGGAACTGCTTGGGACACAAGCATCCCATGATGAAGTGCTGCTGGAGGATCAGCTATCTTTGGTCCCTGTCACCCCCACGTTGGAAAACCCTGATGGAGCTCCTGGCTCCCAGCTTTGTACTGGATCAGCCCTGGGTGTTGTGGGTGCTTGGGAAGTGAACCAGTGAATGGAAGGTATCTCTCCCTCCAACCCTCCTGTGTGTCACTCTACCTACCTATTTACTTGAGAGGCAGAGTTACAGAGATAGAGAGGAAGAAACAGAGAAAGGTCTTCCATCTACTGTCACTCCCCATATCGCCATGGTGGCCAGAAATGAGCTGATCCAAAGCCAGGAGCTTCTTCCAGGTCTCACACATGGGTGCAGGGACTGAAGCACTTGGTCCATCTTCCACTGCTTTTCCAGACCATAAGCAGAGAGCTGGATCAAAAGAGGACTAGCCAGGACATGAACTGGCACCCATATAGGATGCTAGCACTGCAGGTGGAGGCCTAGCCTACCACGCCACAGTGCCAATCCCCTCAAATAAATAAATCTTTTTTAAAAAGGGAATACTTTGTGATCAAGGTATTTGACTAAATATTTATGTATTATATAAGTTTTATTTTTTTCCATTAAGGGATAAAAAAAGAAAAATTCTTCCATGATGACCCCATGACTTTTTCTGGCTTTGTAATCCCTTAGTTTTTGTTTTCTTAATAATAAATCTGTTATCATTTTTTAATTTTTAAAATATTTCAAATGATACAAAAAAGCAAAAGAATTAAATCAACACACATATATTTAACAATTTTTAATATTTTGTCATATGCACTATGTAAATGTCATCTATACATACAATTTTTCTTGAAAGCAGGCATGGAAATGTTACTATCACATAATGTGGGATTCATGACAAAGATCATGCAGTGAAGAAAGAAGGATATTGCTATAATTCAGTGAAGACATCTATAAATTTCCATATATCAAATAATACGGTACTGCACGTTTTTATGCTACACATGTTATCATCTACATATGACAAAAACATGTAGCATTTGTCTTTCTGTATCTGTTTTTTTATTTAGCATAATGATCTCCATTTCCACCCACTTTGTTGCAAATGTCAAAATTTCATTCTTTATAATCGTTAAGTAATATTCCAGTGTATTTATAATGTATTTTCTTTATCCATTCATCCATTGATGGATGACTGATTCAGAATCTTTGCTATTGTGAACAGTGCTGCTATAAACATGGAAGTGCAGGTGTCTCTCTCATACTACACTGATTTCCTTTGGACATATTTGCAGATGTAAGATACCTTGGTTATACAGATTTATTTTAGTTTTTTGAGAAATCTTCATATTGTTTTCCATAGCGGCTGTACTAATTTGCTTTCCCACCAACAGTGTATTGAGAGTCCCTTCTCTCCACATCCTCACCAGCATTTGCATTGTGTTTGTTTTACTTTTTTATAATAGCCACAATAACTGGAATGAGATGACACCTTTTTGTGGGTTTTATTTGCATTTCACTGTTGGCTACCGATAATGATCATTTTTTCATGTGTTTAATGACCATTTTTATTTCTTCTTTAGAAAATCTTTTATTCAGATCCCTTGCCTATTTGTTAACTTGATTATTCTGTTGTTGATTTTCTTGAGCTCCTTATAAATTCTGGATATGAATCCTTTATCAGTTACACATGTGTAGATTTATATCTTGGTTTCTATTGTGTCCCATTTATTTACGTGTCTTTTGTAAGATTTAATTTTTATTTATTATGATCAGAGTTGGCGAACTCAAAAGGCTTCCATAGCCTTGGAAACTCATGACAAGAGCCTAGGGTGATTACTGACGCCATAAACAAGAGTGTCAATTTGTTAAGTCAACAACAGGAGTCACTGTGCTCTTACTCCTCATGTAGGATCTCTGTCCTTAAAGTACTGTACATTGTGATTTAATGCTATAACTAGTACTCAAACAGTATTTTTCACTTTGTGTTTCTGTGTGGGTGCAAACTGTTGAAATCTTTACTTCATATATACTAAACTGATCTTCTGTATATAAAGAGAATTGAAAATGAATCTTGATGTGAATGGTAGGGGCGAGAGAGCGGGGGGTGGGAGGGACGTTATGGGGGGGAAGTCTTTGTAATCCATTAGCTGTACTCTGGAAATTATATTCATTAAATAAAAGTTAAAAAAATTAAAAAAGATAATTGAAAATTAATCTTGATGTGAATGAAAGGGGAGAGGGAGCGGGAAAGGGGAGGGTTGTGGGTGGGAGGGAAGTTATGGGGGGGAGGAAGCCATTGTAATCCATAAGCTGTACTCTGGAATTATACTGATTAAATAAAAGGTAAAAAAAGAAAAAAATTTGATTTATTTGAAAGGCAGAGTCACAAAGAGAGAGATTTCCATGTACTGGTTCACTCCCCAAATGATCACAATGGGTAAGGCTTGCCCAGGCCAAAGCCAGGAGCCAGGGGCTTCTTCTGGGTTTCCATGTGGGTGCAGGGGTCCAAGGACTTGCAGCATCTTCTGCTGATTTCCCAGGCCATAGCAGAGAGCTGGATTGGAAGTGGAGCAGCTGGGTATGAAATCGGCATTATATGGGAAGCTGGCATCACAGGCAAAGGCTTAAGCTGATACACCATAACATTGGCTACTTATGTGTCTATTTTTTATGTCAGTACCATACTGTTTTTGTTATGATAGCCCTGTTATATGTGTTAAAATTTTGTAATGTGATGCCTCTGGTTTTGTTTTTATTGTTCAAGACTGCTTTGGCTATTCAGGGATTTTAGTATTTCCAAATGATGTTTAGAATTTCTCTTCTAATTCTGTGAAAAATGTCTCTGGTATCCTTTTGGGGATTTATTTGAATCTCTAAATTGTTTTAAGTTGTATGGACTTTTTAAAAAGATTTTATTTCTTTCTTTTAAAGACAGAGGTACAGAGAGAGGTAGAGACAGAGAGAGACAAGTCTTCCATCCACTGGTTCACTCCCCAAATGGCCACAACACTCAAAGCTGGGCTGATCTGAAGCCAAGAGCTTCTTCCAGGTCTCCCACACGGGTGCAGGGGTCCAAAAGTACTTGGGTAATCTACTCCTTTCCCAGACTATAACAGAGAGCTGGATCAGAAGAAGAGCAGCCAGGACACGAACTGCCTATAAGGGCAGAGGTTTAGCCCACTACACCAGAGCGTTGGCCCCATGTATGGACATTTTGATAATATTAATTCTAATTCTAATTCATGAACATGGGAAGTCCTTTCATTATTGAGATTTTTGTTGTAGATGTCTTTCACATTCTTATGCATCCAAAGTAATTTTTTTTTGGTAGCTGTAGTGAATGGGATTTCTCTTATAAGTTCTTTCTCAGCAAGATAATTATTGACATATAAAAATTCCCATGATTTTTATGTGCTGACTTTTATCTTGAAACTTTGCTGAATTCACTTATCAGTTCTAATAATCTCTTGGTGGAGTCTTTTGGCTCCTACATGTGTAGAATCATAACATCTCCAAACACAGATCATTTGACTTTTTCCTTTTTGATTTGTACACCAGTAATTTCTTTTTCTTGCCTGATGACTCTAGATAAAACTTATAGAACTACATTGGTATAGTCTGTTGTTAAGGTTTTCAACTGAATTTTTATTTGACTTATTTAGTTCTTTTCTAATATTTCTGTGTGCTTCATTTTTAATCTCTCTTCTCAACGTCTCATTAATATCATGCAAGCATTCCTAATTTCATTTAACTATTGATCTGCATTTGATTGTACCTCTTTGTAACCTTACTATTATTCTTTTGAATTCTTTCTCATGCATTTCACCCATCTCCCTTTCTTTATTATCTGACAATAAACTGTTATTTTATTCCTTTTGAGGCATCATATTGCCTTGCTTATTCATAGGTCTTGTGTTCCTATATTAATTTTTTTCACATCTGGGAATCAGTTGTTTCCATTACTTTTAAAGAATAGTTTTGGGGGCTGGTGTTGTAGCATACCAGGTAAAGAAAGCCACCTCTTTCAATGCCAGCATCTCATATGGGCACCTATCATCTCCCAGCTGCTCTGCTTCTGATCCAGTTCCCTGTTAATGGCCTGGGAAAGGCAGAGGAATATGGCCCAAATGTTTGGGCCCCTGCCACCCCCATGGAGACCCAGATGAGGCTCTTGGCTCCTTGCTTTAACCAGGCCCTGTGTTGGCCATTGTGGCCATCTTGGGAGTGCACCAGCAGATGGAAGATCTCTCTGTTTTTTCCTCTCTCTATAGCTCTTTCAAATAAATAAATTTATGGGGTCTTCATGGATTTTAGGCTTTTCTGCTGAAGATGTGCTTTTGAAGATGTGCACCAACAGATGGAAGATCTCTCTGTTTTTTCCTCTCTCTATAGCTCTTTCAAATAAATAAATTTATGAGTGGTCTTCATGGATTTTAGGCTTTTCTGCTGAAGATGTGCTTTTGAGTATTGGTTTGGCAGACTGCTCTGGCTTTAGTTCTGTTCTGGTCAGACTGAGGAGTAAAGTCTTCCTATACTTTTTTTTTCTATAGTTGATGGCAGCAGTAATAGAGATCTAGAGTATTCCTGTGGTCCACTGCAATCACTGAGATCCCTGTTACACAGATCCCCAGCCATCTTCTGCAGAAGGGACTGGGTTCAGGAACCTCTCAGAGGCTGGAAGCAGGGCTTCCTGTAGTGAATGGACCTGACACACAGATGCATGACCAATGCTCAAGTCAGGAACTGGGTTTGTGAGATGAGCACTAGCCCTGGGAAAGGACTAGCTTCACAGGCTCTCATTCATTGCCTAAATCCAGAGCCCCAAGAGCAGCACAAATGCTGGGTGGGGAAGGCAGCCTCCCAGATGCTCTCAAGGACAGTGGCTGGATCTTCAAGAGTAGCTATGGCTCTTCATGGACCACTGGTTGAGCTGGGTGGGGAACAGAAATCCCAGGCCCAGAGACACAAGTAAGCAGCAGAGCACTAGCATTAGAGGAGCATGAAAATCTAGCAGCTTCTGTGGGAAGGGCTAGAGCCCTGAGCCCCTAGCAAGTGAACGAATACTAAATACATTTTATATGTACTCCTACATTATGAAAATCAAACTAATTAAAATTCATTTTAAAGGTAAATGTATGCCAATCAGTTCTTTCAGAACTCACAGTAGACCTAACGCCCTTCTCAGTCTCTGAAAACTGTGCAACTTCTACCAACAGAGGTAAACATTGGTTGTTCGTTCTGATCCCAACACCCTTTGGCAAAGCTGAATGGGCCATTGATGGAATTTGTCCTAAGCTAAACTAATTATACTTTCTCTCTGGGGAATTGTAGCACAGCAATTTCAGTCTGGCTACAAGTAAACTTGGGGTCTTGGGGCTGCCATGTGCACAGAGAAGCAGAGAAAGCCAGTCTGTAAAGAAACAGGGATAAATAAAAGAGGCACATAAAAAGAAGCATGGATATGGACATTAGCTGGCAAGGTTGAGTCTTTCCAATTCCTTGTCCTTGACTTACCCCAGCCTCATTTGGCTAGCACAATTCAAGTGCATTTCTGCTACTTAAAATTAAAAGAAACATGACTAAGATAGGGATAGGTAATAAAACATAGACAACACTAAAGAATTATAATTCCTCTAGAACTGGACACCACAATTTTAACTGATACTAAAATAAAGAAGCGAGAATAATCTCCAGTTTTACAGCATGTTCTATTAATATATTTAGTGTTATTTTATGACAGTACAACTGGTGGTATATTATTTAAACATTTGTTGTAAAATTATAATAAAAATTATATTGTGCTTAGAAAAATTGAGTAGAATTTTTAGTAGGGAAAAAGCATAAAACAAATAATGCTTATTAGTGGAGGTAGTGACAATTTTGAGTTCCAACTAATAAGACAATTAAGTCAGCATGGTTTTCAAATAATCTGGACCCATTAGTGGGACATGAAATTTGTTGGTGGAATACAATGAGTATTTATTGTTAATGAAAAAGCACTATAGGGAAAATGTAGTAAGGATAAATATTAATACCAGAGATAAGTATTCCTTTATAACACTTTATGCTCCAGGTACATATGCTTTTAAGTAACAAAGTCATAGAGTCTACTATAGTTCTCCCTGCTGCTCATAGTCAAAAAAGTTTAAAAGTCACTGACAAAGCCATGCTTCCAAAATATCAACTGGAAGCAATAGCTGTTAGTATTACATTTCTATGACATATTTATCCTATGAATTAGAACAAATTAAAGTATTCCAAGGAAAGAAATCAATAAATCAAATTGGATCACAGATCTAAGTATAAAACACAAAAAGTAAAAGTTTCCAAAGAAAAGATAGATGAAAACCTCCAGAATCTTAGGCCAGGCAAAGATGTTATGCCAAGGAAAGTACAATCCACGAAAGGAAAACTTGAAATAATTTGTCTTTATCAAAATTAAAATATTTTGGTATAAGAAATACACTATCAGGAAAATGAAAAGACACACCACAAACTGAAAAAAAATTATGTAAACCACAAATCTAATAAATGATTTGCATCTAGAATCTACAAAGAATGGTTACAACTCAAAAATTACAAGACAATTTTAATAGACAAAAATCTGAAGACTTAACTAAAGATATAGAAAATACCAAAAGCACATGAAATGATGATCAAAATTACTATTCAGTATATATATGCAAATTAACACAATGAAGTAAGTCTTAATCCATTTTCCCCATTGGTATACATTTAGCTTCCAATAGTTTCTCTTTAAAAATAATATTATGCAAACTTTATTATTCATAGAACTTTGCACACACATGAACAAATTTTATTGGATCCAGTTTTTAAAATAGATTTGCTAGGAAAAAGTGTGTTTGTGTTATTTTTTTTACAAACACTTCCAAATCGTTCCAAAAGACCATACTAATTGACACTCCAAAGAAGACTTAAAACCAGCAGCCCAGGACTCATTCTGGGTCTGCCACCTCAGTGGCAGGGAGCAAGTACTTGAACCATGACCTGACACCTCCAGAGTGTGGACTTGCAGGAAGCTGGAGTTAGAAGCAAAGCCAGGCACACTGATAGGGGTTTTAGCTGTTCTAAGCACCAAACATCACCCTGACAATTTTCTTTAAAAATCTCATTACATGTCCTGATATTAAGCTAGAGACACTGAGCCTTTTCTTATACATAGTTGGAAAGTAATGAAACTTCTTTTTTTTTTTGATATTTACTTTATTTACTTGAAAGGCAGAGTTACAGAAATAGAAGAAGAGACACAGAGATCTTCCATCCGCTGGTTCACTCCCCAAACAGCTACAACAGCCAGGCTTGGTTCAGGCCTAAACCAGGAACTAGACCATCCTGGTGTCCCTTGTGGGTTCAGGGACCCAAGCACCTGGGCCATCCTCTGCTACTCTCCCAGGAGTAACACCAGGGAACTGGATCAGAAGTGAAGCAGCCAGGACTCAAACCAGTGCTCATATGAGACACCAGCATTGCAGAAAGCAGCCTAACCCACCAAGCCACAATGCCAGCCCCTGCTCTCTATTTGTCTGTAGTAAAGGTTGTATAATTATTACATATTTGTCAAAACTCATAAATGCACACCTAAAATGAGTAATTTCCTATATGCAAATTAGACCTCATTGAATCTAACTAAAATATTTAAAAATTAAATTCATGTGATTTGTTATAAATTGGGCTGCCATTTAGGGATTATTAAATAAAACCATGCCACAGAACTGCTATAGTTGACAGTAAACTATAAGGAACCCCTTCTGCCATCTCTACTAATTAAATTCTTCGAATGAGGTTCAAAATGGCCAATTGAGGGGAAAGGTAACTTTCTAAAACAAAAGCTGTTATACCAAGGCCCTTACTCAAAAATGTGAACATGGCATTCAAATATTAGTACTATTTCTAGAATAAAAGCCTCATAATAATGCCTACAGGTATTTGATGCTTTAGAGTTTTGTGAAATATTTTCATAGTTGACAGCTAATTTTAAGTTATTACGAAAGAATGCCTCACTAAGCAAAGAATAAGAGCTCCACCATCCATATTCCCCTGAAGCTGCAAGCCCTTGGCCTCTGAGACAAACCCTGAGTGCAATCGTAAAGCAGAGATTGTCAAACTCCAAGCTTCATTTTCTCCTTGAGTGATGCTTAATCCAAGGGTAAAATTAAATCAGTCTCAGACAGCAGAAAAGGCCAGGTTAAATGATAGGGCTGTGGTGTTCAGAACAGAAACAGCTCTGGGGGAAGGTAACAGAGAAAACATGCATACACATATCTGCACACATTTGTATCCATTCATACCCACAGCTAAGGAGAAGAAACAGGAGGCTTTCTCTTTTCTAGAGTCCACTGAATTCCCAAGATATGTTCCTGGTGAGTGCACCCCACAGAACACTAGCACAAAATATGTAACATCTCCCCTTATTCACAATGTACTCCCTACTTCCCTAGTCCAGACCTTTGCTCACTAAGGGCCTTTTTTACAATATACTTTTACACCTCTAACATGTCCATGACAAGGCAGCAATTTAAACCCACCCATCCTTATGCACCAGCCCAAACTTCCTCATACACTGAAGCAGAAGTCATCACTACTGGATTTCCACTGCATGCTGTTACAGAACTAATCACATTCTGCCTTACCTCAGAGAGGTTTGATCACATCCAGTGGTAAGATCCCTAAAGACAGGTGCCTTCCCTTGTTATTTAAGAAACAGGAGAGCAGCTCATGACATACTTTGCATCTCAGCACTTTGAAGAGGAGTACTAGTCAAGTGTGCCACATGATTCCAGAAAGCACAAAACCAAGAGGAAACACCTCTGCACATGGAAATCAAAAATATTCAAAATAATAGGGTAAAAGTATGCTTCTCTCTGTATTAGGGTTTTCTAAAGAAATAAAATGCATAGATTGATAGATATTGAGAGAGACACACAGAATTTGATTTTAAGAAATGTGGAAATCAGCAGGCTGGAGATGCAGGAAAGAGTTGATATGGAGGCCGGTGCCAAGGCTCACTAGGCTAATCCTCCGCCTGCAGCGTTGGCACCCCTGGTTCTAGTCCCGGCTGGGGCACTGGATGCTGTCCCGGTTGCTCCTCTTCCAGTCCAGCTCTCTGTTGTGGCTCGGGAAGGCAGTGGAGGATGGCCCAAGTGCTTGGGCTCTGTACCCGCAAGGGAGACCAGGAGGAAGCACCTGGCTCCTGCCTTCGGATCGGCATGGTAGCAGCCATTTGGGGGTGAACCAACAGAAAGGAAGACCTTTCTATCTCTCTCCCATCTCTCTCTCTCACTAACTCTACCTGTCCAAAAAAAAAAAAAAAAAAGGAAAATGGCTTGACTATCCTAATGAAGCATTTAAAAAAATTTTCCCACAAATATCCTACAACAGAGAAGTAGGATTAGCAGACTACTACTCTAACCACTAAGTAATGAACTTCTGGCAAGGATACCTAACCTTCAGTTACGATTTCTCCTGACACTAAGGAAGATTATACTGAAACTTATTACCATCCAACAAATATTAATCGATTGTCTATTATTAGAGTTACGTACAAAGGACAATGAAAGCACATCTCCAGTGAGGTAAAAGTGTAACTACAAAACAGTGCACCGCATGGAACCACTGTCACCAACCAAGGTCACCAAAAAGCTCTTCAAGCGAAATAAGCATGTTGCATGTTTAGGTCATCTTTACCTGGCATCTCTGGAGCATGACTTCATGACCACTCTCTAGTTTAATGCCTTTCCTCAGCTTCCTAGCACCACTTACTTTTAATATCCTGGTTTTCTTGACAATACCTTTTCCTCTATCTAGGGCATCAGTGGTTCTCTTAAATCTTATATTTCTTCCCTTCCCTCTCTGATTGCTCCCTTACTGAGCAATCAATCCCACAAAGCCCCTTGGCTTCAACTACCACCTGTTTGCTGTAGATTTCCAAAATTTCTTAAAACTTCATTTTATAAATTTCTTAAAATAGTATTTTTAAAGATTTATTTATTTATTCATTCATTGGTTTGAAAGACAAAGCAAGAGAGAGTGAAAGATCTTCTATGTGCTGCTTTACTTCCTAAATGACCACAAGAGCCAGGCTGAAGCCAGGAGCCAGGAACTCTATCCAGGTCTCCTAGGTGGATGTCAGGGGCCTAAGCACTTGGGCCATCATCCACTGCCTTCCCCAGGCACATCAGCTGGAAGCTGGATCAGAAGCAGAGCAGATGGGATGCAAAGCAGCGCTCATATGGGATACTGGCTGGCATTGCAAGTGGTGGCTTAAGCTGTTGCACCACAATGCCAGTCCCTAAAATCTTAACTTTTAAAATTATTTTATTGTGATAGAAATATATAACTTAAAGCTATCTTATTAGGGGCCAGTGCTGTGGCATAGTGGGTAGAGCCACCACCTGCATTGCTGGCATTCCATGTGGGCACCAGTTCGAGTCCCAGCTGTTCCACTTCTGATGCAGCTCTCTGCTATGGCCTGGGAAACTAGTGGAAGATGGTTCAAGTGCTTGAGCTCCTGCACCCACGTAGGAGACCCAGGAGAAACTTCTGCTCCTAGCTTTGGATCAGCACAGCTCCGGCCATTGCTACCAATTGGGGAGTGAAGCAGCAGATGGAAGACCTACCCCTCCCTCTCTCTCTCCCTTTCCCTCTCCCTCTGCTTCTCCTCTCTCTGTGTAACTCTGACTTTCAAATAAATAAATAAATCTTAAAAAACTATCTTTTTAATTCTAAAATCCAGGATCATACACGCAATTGTCTACTAGATAATCTGGATAACAGACAAGTACCTTGTTTTGAACATATCCAGAGTGCAACTACTCATCATAGCTATGTGATTTGCTTTTTCCTGTCCCTCTTCCTGTATGCTCTGGCGCTGGGAATGGCAGGTTATTCACCAAGTAGTACAAGCCAGAAACCTGAGCTTCATTCTGTATTTTCCCCTACCCTCTCATTCCCCCATGCATTCAAGTTATAAAGCCTGCAAATGGCCTTCAAATCCATCCTTTCTCCTCTCTTTTTTCTCTATTAAACCTTAGTTGAGACTCTTTATTTTTAGTTTGGATTATTTTGTCACTGTTCTAACTAACTGATCTTACTCAGGATTTGTCTCTCTTCAATTTGTTCTACATATTGTATTTTGATAAATATTGATATAATGTTATTCTAACATCATTCTTCTGCTTAGAAATATTTTAGTGGCTTCCAAAATCAACAGTACAAAATTAGAATTCTTAGGAATTGTACATAGACTGACTTCAGTGAGGACCTAGTCAGTTTCTAATTCATATCATCTGCCATTTCCAACACACAAACTGAGTTTGCTGCTCTAGATTGCATCTTATCCCCCTTTATGTGGCTCCCTTGTCCTTGAATGCCCCTTCTTTCCCCCACATTGGGTAGCTAACTCCTATACACTGTCTAATAAAGACTGAAATCACCTTTACTACCTCTTAGAAGGTTTAGGGACACAAGAATATCAACTGCAGTGCACTGAGTTTTGGAAGGGAGCAAGATGTGAGATACTAAGTAAAAAGCTTCACAGACCATTTAAAAAATTTTTCCAACCCAAACAGGCTGGACCAGTAGCTAACAATGTACCATCTTTCTCTACTGTTCATTAGCATAGCGCACTCCATCAGCAACTTGTGAAACAAGTGGTGACTCTCTAGAGGGTAAATTTAGAGAAAAATAACAAAATGTGTACATGATGGGGCAGGGAAGCAGAAAGCAAAGAAAGAGAAGCGGACTCACAAATCCAAGGATATCTTACCAAATTTTATGCTGAAAGATTTTGGGAGCAAAGGGTTGACTCAAAAGTGAGTTCAGTCTTCAAAAGTATATAATAGGGGCTGGACTTGCATTCTGGCACAGTATGTTAAGACACCACTTTCATTGCCAGTATCCCATACCAGACTCTCAGTTCAAATCCCAGTGCTCTGATTATCACTCATCTCTCTACTAATGTGACTAGGAAAACAGCAGATGATGACCCAAGTGCTTGGCACCTGACACCGATGTGGGAGAACAGGATGGAGTTCCAGGTTCCTGGCTTTGGCCTGGCCCATGTATGCCTGTTGTGGACATTTGGGGTGTGAACCAACAGATGGAAGATCTCTTTCTCTCTCTCTTTCTCCCTCTGTCTCTGATACTCTGCCTTTCAAAAAAAAGTATATAATAATTATAGGTATAGAACTTTTATATGGAATTCACAAATGGATAATAAGCTCTTACAAAATCACCAACAGGAAACATTTGTTATGGTCATAAATTCAATGACTTGCTTAAAGGACATGTGGTACTTTCCATAATGGTAAGTCCATCTGCCTCCAACCAGTTCATATACCATGGAGTGGCATAATCCAAAGGAGTTAGAAAATGTCCTGGCAGTTTGCATTATAAAAAAAGCAAAAGCTATTTACTAAGAAAGAAAAAGGTAGAACTCCCTCAGCAGGATGAGGCCAACAAATTTATTACACTAGGTGAAATCCATATGGATGTCTGCTGCCAGGTCAGACTCATAAATATGCATTCAAAGAGACACTGTACATTTTGAGAACCAATTTTTTTTTCTTAATCTACAAGGGCAGACAAATTTATGGTTGAAGCTTTTACCTCACAGCCCCTTAAGTAGAACCAACATTTCAGCTGAGGTCACAGTGTCACTTTGCACCAAGGAGACTCCTAAGAAGAAACAGTTTTGAAGCAGTATATATAGGTAGAATTTTCCAGTAAGTCAGCAAATAGCAATGTCTGTCACTATAGTAAGATCCTCAACTGGGAAAAAAACAGGATGAGGGAGTCAAAAAGGGGAGGTTTTGTTTCTAATCTCCATTCTGTTAAAAATATATAACTCTGAAAAAGGGGAGATTTTTGGAAATTTTATTTACACATTAGAGGGACAGCACATGCACACAAGCATGAGCACTCCCATCTGCTAATTCACACCCAAAATGTCCTCAACAACCAGGGGATTTAAATCAGCAGACAGGAACCCAATCCAGGTCTCCCAGCTGAATGGCAAGAACCCTAGCTACCTGAGCCAGCACTGCTACTTCCCAGGGTATGACTTCACAGAAAGTTGGAGTTTGGAGTCAAAGCCAGGAGAGACCCAGGTACTCTAACATGGGCTACGGGCATCCTAACCAGTGTCTTAACCAGCAGGCAAGTCCCTGCTCCAGGAAAAGAGTTTATTAACCTACAGGGGCCTCAGTTTATTAACTATAATGTGGGTTGAGATGGAAGGAACAGCAAAAAGAAATTCTTTTAATGTCCCACCCAGCTTAGAAACATGATTTTATCTATAGAGACCTCCCTGATATATACATGATGGTGGAATAGACATAAAAATTATTCTAACAGCAAGGAAGAGAAATAGGTAGTAATTACTGATTGGATAAAAATTATATAGGGAAGCTCTACCCATCATCTGAGGAGCCACCCCTTGAAGCCTCCAAGTTTCAGAATTACTTCCTTCATTCTTCAATTACTATTTCATTGTTACACACCATATTTGGAAAAACAGGAATGAAAATAACGTTATTGTGACCTCTAAGAAATAGGGCTGACCTTCCAGTCAATCCCCATCATTTCCACAGCCAGGTATATGTACAGAGAATTCTGCAGGTGGAGAAGGGAAAAGTAGAGGGCTAAGGGGCTTCATTCTCCCTGTGACCACATTATTATTAGAAAACAATTGTAAACTTTCATGCCTAATTCATAGCTTCAAAATATATGCAGCAAAACTGACTAAACAATAGTAAGAAATTCAAACTCCACCAATTAGAATGGAAGATATTAAACCATGTGTCTTAGTAACTAATAGGATAAGCAGATAAAAATAACCAAGTAAGATTATATGTAATTTGGACACAATTATCAAGCTTAATATATTGGGTGTACATTTGACAATATTTCAGTAAATGGAGGAAAAATCCTTTTACAAACACAGACTATTTAGAAAAAATGATGACACAGCAGACCATAACACAAGTCACAACAAATATCAAAAGGAATAAAAGTTAGAATTTATTTTATCACTGCAATTATGCTAAAAGTCACTAATAAATAACTAAATATGCCTAGGTTTGGATACTAAAAAAATTTCTAAAAAAAAACATGGAGTAGAAGAAATGATAAAAATTATAAAATGTTTAAAACTGAATAATAACAAACACTACGTGCCAAAAATTGTGAGGTGCAGCTAAAGCAAATCTTAGAGGGAAATTTATACCTTTAATTACTCATATAAAAAGAAAGACCAAAAATGAATGCACTATAATAGTGCATTTAATAAGTTAGAAAGTCATACTGAAATCAAAGGAAGTACAAACATAGTAATAAAGAAAAAATAAATAGAAGATAAAAATAATAGAATATAATACAGTCAAAAGTATAGTTGTTGGAGAATTTTCTTAGGCTAGTGACAGTGACAAACTTCTCAAAATATTGATACAGAAAAAAAATAAACAGCATGAATATTTTAGGAATAAAATGAATGTTGTAAATGCTGCAGAGATTTATCTATCCTTAAGATTGCAGGCAAACAGGTCTTTGAAAGTGTAAATTCATAAAACGTCTTTGGGGAATAATGAGGATGGATACGCACACACACAATAAAAATTCACATATCTTTTGTTGCATCAATTCCCACCTCTATTCTTTTCTCTCTGTGCACAAAAAAAAAATGTATTGTAAGGGTGTTTGCAATAGCAACTGAAAAGTCTAAACTAATCCTTAATGCCCCTAGATAGGAAACTATTTTCATAAACTCTGGAACACAGAAATGACAGGAAGCTATGTAGTTACTAAAGAACAAGGTAACAGGGCTGGCGCCGTGGCTCACTTGGTTAATCCTCCACCTGCAGTGCTGAAATCCCATATAGGGGCTGGGTTCTAGTCCCGGTTGCTCCTCTTATAGTCCAGCTCTCTGCTGTGGCCCGGGAGGGCAGTGGAGGATGGCCCAAGTGCTTGAGCCCCTGACCCACATGGGAGACCAGGAAGAAGCACCTGGTTCCTGGCTTTGGATCGGTGCAGGGCTGGCCATATCAGCCATCTGGGGAGTGAACCAACAGAAAGAAGACCTTTCTCTGTCTCTTTCTCACTGTCTATAACTCTGTCAAATAAATTTAAAAAAAATCTTAGAAATGTGCCAGGGGATTCCAATACAATCGCATCAAGATTGCATGTACCAATGCCATCTCACTAGTCCAAGTGATCAATTTCAGGTCACAATTGATCATAGTGATAGGTCTAAGAGTCAAAAGGATCACACAAACAAGACTAGTGTCTGCAAATACTGATAGAATAAAAAAGGGAGAGAACGATCCAACATGGGAAGTGGGATACAGAGCAGACTCATAGAATGGCAGATGTCCTAAACAGCACTCTGGCCTCAGAATCAGCCCTTAAGTCATTCAGATATGGCTGAAGAGCCCATGAGAGTATTTTAGGCATGGAAAGCCAAGACAATCTGGAAAAAAAAAAAAGAGGACCTAAATGAAAGATCTCTGCAAGTGAGATCCCAGTGGAAAGAGCAGGCCATCAAAGAAGGAGGTACCCTTCTCTGAAGGGAGGAGAGAACTCCCACTTTGACTATGACCTTGTCTAAATAGGATCAGAGTCAGCGAACTCAAGAGGCTTCCATAGCCTTGGAAACTCATGACTAGAGCCTAGGGAAATTTCTGACACCATAAACAAGAGTGTCAAATTGTTAAGTCAACAACAGGAGTCACTGTGTACTTACTCCTCATGTGGGATCTCTGTCCTTAATGTGTTGTACAATGTGAATTAATGCTATAACTAGTACTCAAACAGTATTTTACACTTTATGTTCTGTGTGGATGCAAACTGATGAAATCTTTACTTAATATGTACTGTGGGGAGCAACTTGGACTAGACTAAGTTACTGGAATTAAGACTTATTCTATGCATCTGCTCTCCCACAATATGGCACTGGGAGAGGAGTAAACAACTTTTACACAGCTGCCTCCAGTTCAACCAATAACCTGCAGGAGCTGATCCTGCTCCTGATTGGAGGAAAGCAGCGTACTCGGCGTGCGGGTAGCAGAGTTGGGATTGGTGGAAGAGGACTATAAAGGAGGAGAGACACAACATGCACCAGGAACATCTAAGGGGAACATCCGGATAACATCTGAGCAGCCCCCGAGAGAGCCGGCTGGTGGTGTGCCACTCCCCCGCGGAAGTGGGGAAAGTGGCAGGGAGAGCCGCCCCTCCACAGAGGTGGAGGGACGGCAGCCAACCCGGGAAGAACCAGCAGCAAACCCGGGAAGGGCCGAGCAGACAAAAGAACAGCGCAGGGTCCTGTGTCGTTCCTCCGCGAAGAGGGGGAGCAACAATATACTAAATCGATCTTCTGTATATAAAGATAATTGAAAATGCATCTTGATGTGAATGGAATGGGAGAGGGAGCAGAAGATGGGAGGGGTGCAGGTTGGAGGGAAGTTATGGGGGGAAAAGCCATTGTAATCCATAAACTGTACTTTGGAAATTATATTTACTAAATAAAAGTTTAAAAAAAAAAGAAAATAAAAAAAAAAAACACAAGATAATATGTTACAGGTAAGTTTGTGCACTGACTCAGAAATCTGAATACAGACCTACATATAATCTAGCCATCCCACTCCTGGGAATTTACCCAAACCAAAAGAAATCAGTATATGAAAGAATTATCTGTATCCCCACGTTCAATGTAGCACAATTCACAATAGCTAAGATATGGAATCAACCCAGATGTCCATCAGTTGTTGATTGAATAGAGAAGGTATGGTATATATACACTATGGAGTACCACTAAGCTGTAAAAAAAAAATGCAATCCTGTCTATTGCAACATGATGGTCACAATGGAAACCATTATACTTAGTGAAATAAGCCAGTCCCAAAAAGACAGATACCATATATTTTCCCTGATATATATTGCCTTATATTAGCTATTTAGGTAACTAATACAGTGCCTAAAATGTAATGTATTGGAGTGAAATAGACATTTTGAGGATCAAAGATTGTTTATAGCCCTTGTCTCTTCCACTGAGGAACACTGTTTTTTATTTTTCTCTTCATACTTTTTGTTGAACTCCTTTACTTAGAGTAGGGTTAACTATACAATCATTATGTATACTGAAAATAATTCATTGTAAACATTAAGAGTGAGAATCCGAAGGGGAGGAGGACAAAAGGTTGGAGCTTGGGCAGGAGAGAGGGTAGAGGGAGACGTACCACTATATTTCTAAATCTGTACATATGAAACTTGTTTAACAAATAAAATGTAAAAAAAAAAAGTGTATATGGCTCTATGGGCTCAAACCTAGGTGGCAGCAATATGGCTAAATGCACCAAGAAGGTTGGGACCATCAATAAATATGGGACGCACTATGTGCCTCCCTCTGGAAAATGGTGAGGAAAGTTGAAATCAACCAGAAACCCAAGTATATTTGCTCTTTCTGCAGCAAAACCAAGATGAAGGGGCCAGGACTGTGGTGAAGCAGGTTAAGCCAGCACCTATAACACTGGCACACTGTACAGGCACAGGTTTGTATTTTAGTTGTTTTGCTTCCAATCTAGCTCCCTGTTGGTACACCTGTGAAGGCAGTGGAAGATGGCCAAAGTGGTTGGGCCCCTGCACCCACGTGGGAGACCTGGATGCCTGACCCAGCCCTTTCCATTGCAGTCATTTGGGGAGCAAACCAGAGGATAGAAGATCTCTCTCTCTCTCTCTCTCTCTCTCAGTCTCTTCCTCTTTCTCTGTAACTCTTTCAAATAAACAAACAAAAAATGCTTAAAATTTGTTTTAAAATTAAAAAAAAACAAGATGAATAAATGAGCTATGGAGATCTGACACTGTAGTTCCTACCTGAGAAGAGATGTTGGTTGTACCTGAACCTATCACACCACTTCTACCATCAGAGTAAAATCTACCATCAGAAGACTGAAGAGATTGAAAGACCAGTAGAGCATCCATCATTTGAGACATCACTGGCCTATAACAGATGGGTTCATTTATATTTAAAAAGTGTCGTGTGGGGACCCCAAAAGACAAATGCCTTGTGGACTGGAAAGTTCTCACAATTGTTGGCAATCATTGTTCTAATTCAGTTTCCCATGGATTATGTAGAAGAAAGTATCAAGGAACTACAAAAAAATCATATTTAGAGAAATATGACTTTATAAGTAAGAGCTAAAATGGCATTCAGATCAGAACAAAAACAAAAACATTTGTGCTCATCGTCTAGGTCACCCATCTGGCCATTCACAGTCTACCAAATTTTGATCAAAAACTTTTGTTGAATGATAAAAAAGTTGCATGTAAGTATTTTTATTGATAACAAAATTAAAATAACTAAAATATCCATCAACTGATAAATGTATAAAAAGATGTAGTATATCCATATAGTGTAATGTTTTTCAACCGCAGAAGGAACAAAGCACTGATATATGCTATAACTTAAAAGAACTTTAAAAACAATATGTTAACCGAAAGAAGTCAGACACTAAAGAGCATTTATTGTATAAAATGTCCAGAATAAGCAATTCCACAGAAAATACAGAATCACGATTGCCAGGGATTCAGGGAATGTGCTAATTGAGTATAGGACTTCTTTGAAGAACACGTTCTAGAATTAGGTAGTAGTACTGTTTGCACAACTTTGTGACATAACAACACTGAATTGTAAACTTGAAAAGGTGAACATGAAATTTATGGTGTACAAGTTACATCTCATATTATTATCTAGAAACCTTTTATTTAAAATATGCAAACTTCGTACATTTTCTATACACAAATTTAGGAACATAGTTATTCTTCCCACCCTACCCTCCCTCCCACCTGCACTTCCACCCTTCTTCCTCTTCCCTCTCCTATTCTCATATTTTGCTAAGTTCTATGTTCAATTAACTTTATACATATAACATTAACACTATACTAATTTAGAGTTCAACAATTAGTATTAAAAAAACTGTTCCTCGGGCCAGCGCTGCGGCTCAATAGGCTAATCCTCCGCCTAGCGGCACCGGCACACAGGGTTCTAGTCCCGGTCGGGGCGCCGGATTCTGTCCTGGTTGCCCCTCTTCCAGGCCAGCTCTCTGCTGTGGCCCAGGAGTGCAGTGGAGGATGGCCCAAGTGCTTGGGCCCTGCATCCCATGGGAGACCAGGAGAAGCACCTGGCTCCTGCCTTCGGATCAGTGCAGCGCGCCGGCTGCGGCAGCCATTGGAGGGTAAACCAACGGCAAAAGGAAGACCTTTCTCTCTCTCTCTCACTGTCCACTCTGCCTGTAAAAAAAAAAAAAAAAAAAAAAAAAAAAAAAAAAAAAAAAACTGGTCCTCGACAGTCGAGGTAAGTGCTGTTTTAAAATTATATGAGAAGTAAAAGAATAAGGTAGGTATCTATTTCCTCAAATAGAAATATATGTATTATATATGTATTCTATATATATATATATATTAATCTTAAAACAAACCAAAGACAGGCATTTGGCACAGAGCTTATGTCTCTACTTGGAACACCTACATCTCATATGGGAGCCCTTTTACCAGTGAATCTCAACTGCAAGAGTAAGGGAAAGAAAGCTTCACCACTGATGTTTTGAAGCCATGCTTTCTGATTCCCTTCAGAGCAATACAATGGATAGGACAAAGAAAAATTACAGTAAGATAATTAAGTGCTTAGGAAATTTGTTAAGGTAGATAGTCTTTCAATAAATTTACTCTGTATTTACTGATAAAAGACATGTAAGACCATAATGTGTGCCAATAGTATATGCCTCTAAAGGAGAATTATGTGCTTGCTAAGGTAACTGATGCTGCAGTAACATGTATGTGCAATCATTAATTAAATATTACATATAATTACATTACTAAATTCTTCCTGAAAGGGGCCTAGTGCTTAAGATGCCAGTTGGGACATTCATATCCAGTATCAGAGTGACTGGGGTCAAGTCCTGGTCCTGCTCCTGATTCCAGCTTCATGTACACCCTAGGAGGCAGCTGGTGATGATTCAAGCACTTGGGTCCCTGATATCCTGTGAGATGCCTAGATTTAGTTCCAGGTTCCCAACTTGGGCTTGGCCCAGCCCAGGCTGTTAGGGGCATTTAGGGGATTAACCAGAGAATGGCATTTCTATCAAATAAATAATGAAACAATTGAGTATTACACTAATCTCCCATTCTTTCTTCAAAGTTTTTATCCATATGAAATCCATGTCATTTATACATTCCTCCACTTTTATTGTTTTCATATAAAACATGCTTTTTAAATACCTAAAATTCTTAAAGACCCTTGTCTCTGTGGTACATGTTTCTTACTACTTTGCCTTATATACTAACTATATAACTATAGAATATATAACTATATAACTATAGGATATTATTTCCAAAGCAAAAAAATTAGCATATAAAGCTATTCCAAAATGTGTCCTAGGTTAGAACAAAAACTAGTCTTCAGTTTCTAGTTTTGAGATGTAATTAGGCCATAATGAGTAACAAAAATTAATCAAGGTGAAAAGTAAGTTAAACTTCTGCTTCTGGAAAGATGAAGTAGGTGTACTTTTCCCCTATTCCTCCTATAAAGGATGGATAACAACTGTGGATACTGTATAAAATAAACATAAAGTTGTTCTAAAAAGTAGCAAGTGGAACCACAGAACCAAGGCAACAAAACAGTGCTTAGTTTTCTGGGTTTTCTTTTTGCCTCATATATTCCAAAAATTAAGCAAAATAAGACAGAAACCTAGAAGTAACAACAATAACATCACACACACACAGAGAGAGAGAGAGAGAGAGAGAGAGAGATAAAGAGCGCAAAGGCAAACAAGAGAAGATCTTGATCTCTCTAGCTAAACACCACAGGCGTGGGGGTGGGGGAGAGGTAGCTATAACCCCACCTGTGTCATGAAGGGCTTAGTGAGGACTCTAGACTTCTACTTTCGGAAGGCTATAATGAAACATAACATGCACCCCTGCCATCTCCACAGCACAGTGGCAGAGTAGACCTAGTAGAGAACTAGAACTTCCACAACTGCCCAGTGGGTATGTGGCCATCCTTTCCTCGTGGCATCAGTGGCAGACATGTAGGGAGCAGTTACAAAGTATTCTCACCTCTCTTACATCACTGGAGGCCTAACAGGGAATCAGGATTCCCAACTTCACTCATCAGTAAGGAAGGACCATCCCCTCAATTATCAACAGATGTGTGGGTTAGGTCTACTTGGCAGTAATGAGGCAGCATTCTATCTCTCCCTGACAGATGTGTCAGGAGGAGCCAGCTAAAATGGAAAGTTTAATAAAATCTAGAAAACTCTGAAACTTAACTGAAAAGTGATCGCTGTTAAATATAAGAGTGGAAATAAGAGAGGGAAGAGATGTGCAATTCGGGACATGCTCAAGCTGACTTACCTCAAACGGCAGAGTTAGAAACATACCAGGGGATTCCAATTCAATCCCATCAAGGTGGCATGTACCAATGCCATCTCACTAGTCCCAGTGATCAATTTCTGTTCACAATTGATCATAATGATAGGACTAAGAGTCAAAGGGATCACATAAACAAGAATAGTGTCTGCAAATACTAGCTGATAGAATAAAAAAGGGAGAGAACAATCCAACATGGGAAGCAGGATACACAGCATGCGGATCTGGCTGAAAAGCCCATGAGAGTATTTCAGGCATGGAAAGCCAAGACACTCTGGGGGAAAAAAAAAAAAAACCTAAATGAAAGATCTCCGCGAGTGAGATCCCAGTGGAAAGAACGGGTCATCAAACAAGGAGGTTCCTTTCTCTGAAGGGAGGAGAGAACTTCCACTTTGACCATGGCCTTGTCTAAATATTATCGGAGTCGGCGAACTCAAAAGGCTTCCATAGCCTTGGCCGCTCATGACAAGAGCCTAGGGTGATTACTGATGCCATAAACAAGAGTGTCAATTTGTTAAGTCAACAACAGGAGTCACTGTGCACTTACTCCTCATGTAGGATCTCTGTCCTTAGTGTGCTGTGCATTGAGATTTAATGCTATAACTAGTAATCAAACAGAATTTTTCACTTTATGTTTCTGTGTGGGAGCAAACTGTTGAAATCTTTACTTAATGTATGCTAAACTGATCTTCTGTATATAAAGAGAATCGAAAATGAATATTGATGTGAATGGAAGGGGAGAGGGAGTGGGAAAGGGGAGGGTTGCGGGTGGGAGGGACGTTATGGGGGGGAAGCCATTGTAATCCATAAGCTGTACTTTGGAAATTTATAATCATTAAATAAAAGTTAAAAAAAATCCAGAAAACTCATAATTTCCCAAATGTCTAGTAGCCATCAAAAACTCAATTGGCCAGGGTAGGTGTTTAATCTAATGGTTAAGATACCAGATAGGATGCCTGAATCCCATACTGGAATACTTGGATTAGATGCCCAGCTCATGACTCCAGCCTGTTGCCAGTCCAGAGCCTGGGAGTCAGTAGTGATGGCTCATGTAACTGGGTTCTTGCCATCTACATGGGACACCTGGATGGTATTCCCAGTTCCCAACTTTGGCCTTGGTCCAGCCCAATCACTACAAGCATTTGGGGAATAAACCAGCAAATGGGAGCATCATATTTCACTCACTCTGTCTCTGTCTGTCTCTCTCTCTCTCTCTCTCTCTCTCACACACACACACACACACACAGAAATAAAAAAAAACTATTACAAAGAAATTATTTGCCAAGTGCAGAACCAGGAAGATCAAGCAGCATGAAAAAAAAATCATTACATATCAATACCAAGATGACTAAGATGTTGTAATTATGTATTTTTTTTTAATTTTTTGACAGGCAGAGTGGACAGTGAGAGAGAGAGACAGAGAGAAAGGTCTTCCTTTGCCGTTGGTTCACCCTCCAATGACCGCCGCAGCCGGCGCGCTGCACTGATCCGATGGCAGGAGCCAGGTGCTTCTCCTGGTCTCCCATGCGGGTGCCAGGCCCAAGGACTTGGGCCATCCTCCACTGCCTTCCGGGGCCATAGCAGAGAGCTGGCCTGGAAGAGGGGCAACTGGGACAGAATCTGGCACCCTGACCGGAACTAGAACCTGGTGTGCTGGCACCGCAGGCAGAGGATTAGCCTATTGAGCCGTGACGCCGGCCAATTATGTATTATTTTAATTAAAGCAGTTATCAAAGTATTACAATGAGCAATTGTGAACACATGTAAAACAGAGTTTCAGCAATGATATTAAATGTCTAAGAAACAGAATATATATAAGAAGGACTAAACAGGACTTTTAAAACTGAAATACACAATAACAAAAGTAAAATGCTCCCTGAGCATATAGGCTCAAAAGCAGAATGGTAGGAACAAGGAAAGGAAGCAGTAAACTGTAAGACAGTATAATATTAATTACCCAACCTGAACAGGAGAAAATACATTGAAAAAATTAACATAGCACAAAGGACTTGAGAGATTATAACAGAAGATTGAATATTTGTGTCATCAGTCTTAAAAGCAGAGAGTAAAAGGGTAGGGCTAAAGAAATACAATAGGTCCTCTTCATCTTGCAGGTAGTAATGAACTCTACATATACTATGCTTTCCCTACACAAGTAACTATGACACATGCAAAGTAAAGAGATTAACAACAATAACTAATAATAAAGTAGAATAATTATAATAGATTGTCATAAAAGTTGTATGAATATGGCTCCTCTCTCTCCTTCTGCCTCCCTCTTATTTAACATGGGTTACTCGAACACCATCACTGCAATACCATGATATTCAATCTGGTCACTGAGATGGCTAGTAAATGACTAATGGGCAGGAAGCATATCCACTGTAGATATACTGGATAAAGAAACGATTCATGTCCCAGGTGGGACAGAGACATAGCACCACCCTACTCAGAACAGCATGCAATGTAAAATGTGAATTATTTACTTCTGGAAATTTCCATTTAGTATTTTCAGATAGTGGTTAACCACAGGTGACTAAAACTGCAGAAAGCAAAACCCTGGGTAAGCAGGGGAGGGGAACTAGTGTACTCAGATAAACCTGAGGAAATTTAGAATTCATCATAGTCAAAATTTTGAAAATAAAGAAAAAAAATCACAGAATAAGTGAAATAGAAACTACCTTACCTAGATGAGAGGAAGAATTCACATGACAGATCTTTTATCAGAAACCATGGGGGCCATAGAAGGGGCACACAAAGATGACTAAAGAAAATACAGAATGCTACACAGCCACAAAGAAAGAATGAAACCCTGTCTTTTGCAACAAAATGGATGCAATTGGAAACCATTATGCTGAGTGAAATAATCCAGTCCCAAAAAGACAAATATCATGTTTTTCCTGATATGTAGTAATTAATATATAATACAAAAAATGTATAGGAATGAAATGGACATCTTGTGTGAGTTTTTAGTCCTTGTTTATACTCCTGTGGAACTGTGGTCTTTCTACCTTTTACTTATTGAATATTATGGTTAGTGGTACACTAAGCCTGTGATTATAGAGTGAACTGAAATCATGTTTTTGTAAAACTTAAAGAAAAAAAAGGAAAGAAGGAAAAATGAGGGAAGAGAGGTAAAGTTATCTTCTTATAATGGTACCTATTAAATCTGTTTCCTTTACATTAATAAAAACTTAAAAATATTTTTCAAGTGCTATAAAAAGGAACTGTCAAGTCAGAATCTATATCCAGGAAAACTGTCATTCAGGAATGAAGGAGAAATCAAGAAATTCTTACATGATGGAAAACTAAAAAAAAATTGTTACCAGCAGACTAACCCTAAAAGAATAGCTAATGGAAGTTCTCTAAAATGAAATGAAATAATAGAAGGAATAATAAGGAATAGAAGGAATAATAAGAAGGAATCTTGAAACATCAGGAAGGAGAGAAGAACATGAAAAGAAAACTATAGATAAATACAATGGGCTTTCCCTTTCCTCTGTGTTTCTAAATTATACTATGGTGACAAAATAATTCTTTAGCTTCATTGTGGAGGTGGTTACAACAGTCTATGTGATAAAATGGCATATAGCAATCCACAAACTGTTCCAATGTCAATTAATTTCTGGACTTTTATAATATACAATAGTTATACAAGATGTAATCATTAGGGAAAATTGGGTGAAGGGTATATAGTATCATTCTGTATTATCTTGGCAAGTTCCTATGAATCCATAAAGATTTCCAAAAAAGGCTGGCCCTGTGGCATATTAAGCTAAGCCTCTGCCTGCAGCACTGGCATCCCATATGGGTGCCAGTTCATGTCCTGGCTGCTCCTCTTCTGATCCAGCTCTACCTATGGCATGGGAAAGCAGTAGAAGATGGCCCAAGTGCTTGAACCCCTGCACCTACATGGAAGACTGAGGAAACTCTTGGCTCCTCACTTTGGATCGGTCCAGCTCCAGCAGTTGCAGCCTTTTGGAGAGTGAACCAGTGGATGGAAGACCTTTCTTTCTGTCTCTCGCTCTCTCCGTAACTCCCTCTCTCAAATAAATAAAATATTTAAAAATTTTTCCAAAAAATAATTCTATTCCAAACATTATTTCTTAATAGTGAGGCATTTATTTAATGTTCACTTTATCTGAAACATGGAGATACGCACACATGCACATGCATGTAAACACACACACATCTTCTATCTACTGGTTCACGGTCCAAATGCCCACAACATTCACAGCTGGGTGAGACCAAAGCTGGAACTCCATTTTGGTCTCCCATGTGGACGGCAGGGGCCCAAGCACTTCAGCAATAATCTGCTGACTCCCAGGGTGTGCATTAGCAGGAAGCTAGATGAGAAGCATAGTAGCCAGGACTGGAGACAGCACTCCAATATCAGATGAAGGGAGTTCTAGGCAGCAGCTTAGAACTGTTGCACCAGAACACCTGCCTCTCTTAACCACAACTTAACCATAACTCTTAACCATAACTCGGGTTCTGCTATGTTCAGTTCATGTAATGGATAGATAAGACACATTGTGATGTATACTGAACAGCTCCTTTAATAGAGTAAATATTTGATGGGGCCAGTGCTGTGGAGAAGCTGGTTAAAGCCCCAGCCTGCAGCGCTGGCATCCTATATGGGAGCCTGTTCAAGTCCCAGCTGTACCACTTCTGATCCAGCTCCCTACTAAAGTTCCTGAGAAATCAGTGGAGGATGGCACAAGTCCTTGGGCCCCTGCACTCATGTGGGAGACCTGGATGGATCTCCTGGCTCCTGGCTTTGGGTCTTCTCAGCTCCAGCCATTGCAGCTATTTGGGGAGTGGACCAGCAGATGGAAGACCTCTCTCTCTCTCTCTCTGTCTCTACCTCTCTCTGTAACTCATTCAAATAAATAAAATAAATATTTTTATAAAAAAAGTAAATATTTGAAGGGTTGCATTGTGGCAAAGCAGGTTAAGTCAGTGCTTGTGACACTGGCATCCCATATTACAGCACTGGTTCAAGTACTTCCAATCCAGCTCCCTGATAATGTGCATTAAAAGGCAGCAGAAGATGGCCCAAGTACTTGTAACCCTGCCACCAACATGGTAGAACCAAATGGAGTTCCTGGCTCCTGGCTTTGGCCTGGTCTAGCCCTGGTTATTGTGAGAAATTTAGAAGTGAACCAGTGGATGGACGATACCCTCCTCTTCACTGTCTATTTGCATGTCAAATAAAATGAAAAATTTTTTAAAATTTTAAAGAAGTGTATGATAAACAAGTTTATCAGACTTTATAACAGAGCAGAGTAAAAGAAGTAACAGAAAAAACTATTTGTTTATTTGTTAAAATGCATTTAATTTTCAAAAGACTAAAGTTAACATTAAATTATGCTAAAGTACAAAGATGTTATTTATATGTGGAATACATATAAATGCATTGAATTGTACACAACCTGAATCAAATATCTTTTCAACAGGTTTCCTTAAAAATATTCCAAGTTCAAATCAACACAACTTAACTGCATCTTCATTTCACTAGAAATATCCCTCCAGTTCTGAGAAGAAAGATAAATGATAGGACAAGCTGTTCTTATAAAGGTCCCCCCAAAAAGTAAGTATAAATAAGTTTCTGAAACTATAAACTTAAGAAACTTTCAAAATCTTAAACTAAAAAAGAAACATAATCGAAAAACAAAAACCAAAAAGAAAGAAATGCCTGTGTGTATCAGTATTGCTGCAAATATCTTTTTGTTAAACTTTGTTTCATACCTTTGTTGAACCAATGGTTAAGAATGTTATACTACTATAGTTTTAATGATCTGTGATTATGTTCAACTTTACTGTACATCAGTGAGATGGTCATCTTTCCATTTGATTGTTGCTTCTGGTCTTTGCCTATGTTGCCACTGAACTATGTTTTTTTATTCTTTGCTTGTTGATCACTGTTTGGTGGCCCTTGGCTGTAATGTTAGTCAAAAGTGTGTTATCTCCAAAACAAAAAAAGGAGGAGGAGGGAGGAAGTAAATATCATTTTATTCTTGGAATTGTGTCTATGAACTACATTGAATCTGTTATCTTTGAATTAATATCGCATTGGCATGAAAATATAAAGTATCAGGGAAAAAAAAAAAACAAAGTTAAAGATATCCATGGGGCCCATCCAGGTTCACATATTTGTTGCCTTTAAAGAAATACATTCATCCCTGTCTATCCAAACGAGCTATTACCACTTATATTTTCAGTGTGTGCATACATGGTCAGAGTTTTCTCATAGGCACATGAAGTAAATGTGCTGTCATGAATTTCATTTCTGGATGAAATTTAACAGACTTTAGAGTTCTGCTTATTGCTCCTTCTTTAGATTTTGTATCAATGTATAAAGCACCATTTTAGCTTTCAAAAACATATTTTTTAAATAAAATGGGTCACAAATGCATCGGGGGGATCCATGCCACTCATTTGCGCATTTGCTTAGTCTGAACAACTGGCACAATAGCACAGGCTGATGCCACAGCTGCTACCATGTTCTCAGTTTCTGCAGGAATTTTTACAGTTTATTGGTGTAACATTAGAGTTTATACAATTATCTACAGTATGTCATGACTAACACATGCACATTACTAATATTACAAGCTTGCTGCATGGGCTTACATTTTTCATTAAGAAAAACACCAACATTGCTATGAAAATTATCATGGCAATTGGTGGTATATCATGTTTTGACCTTTAAGTCAAAAGGAGAACCCTTAATATCAAGCTTATATTTTTAAAAAACTTATTTATCTTGAGAGGCAGAGAGACAGTTAATACAGAAGAGAGATGTTCACATGTGTTAACTGGCATGTTAGACAATGCATCAGCTTCATGACCCATTCAGCCTTCAAGCCAGTTCACTTATCAGTCAGAAAAAAAAGATTAAAAAATAATTTCATTAATCACTCTCCTATGTAAAAACTACTGATGGTTTCATTCCGCAGCCACTTATTCAAGTCTATTTTCTGACTCCATTTTCCTGTTTGCTACTAAATACCACTCAACTGAACAGATCCCCAGATTTTCCTGTATATCCTTATCTTCCCACTTTATTTATACATTCCATTCCAGGTTTATTTAGTCCCCACGCCTTGAATGTTCTCTCATTTCCAAATGCTACCAAGCCACCAAAGTTCATTTCAAAGCCTAATTCCTTACTCAGATCCACTTTGTCAGTTCTAGCCTATTCTACTCCTTTGGTACTTTTTTCACAATCACCTTTTTTGTGTCTCTGAATATTATGCATGCAGTGGTATTGCAAGCTCCTTGAAGACAGAAGTCCTTGAACAATCTAAATTTTCGCTCTCCATTAGGTTGTGTGTCTTTATCAGAATTAAGCCTGGGTGAAATGATCCTTTAGGCTCCTCCTGACACATCTATTTCTTCTACTTTTTATGACATGTGTAACACAGGGGTCTGAGATTTATTTCAGAATATCTAATTTTATCAATACCTAGCATAAGGCCGGCGCCGCGGCTCACTAGGCTAATCCTCCGCCTAGCGGCGCCGGCACACCGGGTTCTAGTCCCGGTCGGGGCGCCGGATTCTGTCCCAGTTGCCCCTCTTCCAGGCCAGCTCTCTGCTGTGGCCAGGGAGTGCAGTGGAGGATGGCCCAGGTGCTTGGGCCCTGCACCCCATGGGAGACCAGGAAAAGCACCTGGCTCCTGCCATCGGATCAGCGCGGTGCGCTGGCCGCAGCGCGCTGGCCGCGGCGGCCATTGGAGGGTGAACCAATGGCAAAGGAAGACCTTTCTCTCTGTCTCTCTCTCTCACTGTCCACTCTGCCTGTCAAAAAAAAAAAAATACCTAGCATAAAATCTCCAGTGCTAGTTACTGGAAAAGACTCTAAGTATTTTATTTGAAACTTCCAGATTGCAAAGAGAAGAGCTGCCAGCCTCATCAGGCAGTCATAATCAAGAAACCAAATATTCATTAATTCATTCAGTTTCTCATTCAACAAACATTAATTAAAATCAACTCTGGGCAGCATGTTAAGCCACCACCTACAATGCTGGCATCTCATGTGGGCACCAGTCCAAGTCCTGGCTGTTACACTTCTGATCCAGCTCCCTGCCAATGTGCCTGGGAAAGCAGTGGAGGAAGGCCAAAGTGCTTGAGCCCCTGCACTCATGTGGGAAATCCAGAGGAATTTCCTGTGTCTTGGTTTTGGCCTGACCCAGCTTTGGCCTTTGCAGACATTTGGGAGTGAACCAGTAGATGGAAGACCTCTATCTCTCTTCTCTCTCGCTCGCTGTAATAATTCTGTCTTTCAAATAAATAAATAAATCTTTAAAAATAAAATATACAAATAAAATTAACTCTGGGCCAGGTTTAATGCCAAATAACACAGAAATAACTCACTTGGCAGGGCTGGCATTGTGGCATAGGGAGTAAAGCCGCCACCTGCAAAGCTAGCATCCTATATGGGCAGTAGTCTGTGTCTTAGCTGCTCCACTTCTGATCCCAATCCCTGCATACACAAAGCAGAAAATGATGGCACAAGTACTTGGGTCCCTGCCATCTACATGGGACATCTGGATGAAGTTCTCTGTCAAAAAAAATGAAATTAAAAAAAAAGAAGGTGGTACCTTTCTCTGAAGGGAGAACTTCCACTTCGAATATGGCCTTGTCTAAAAAAGATCGGAGTTGGTGAACTCAAGAGGCTTCCATAGTCTTGGCAGCTCATGACAAGAGCCTTGGGTGATTACTGACGTCATAAACAAGAGTGTCAATTGTTAAATCAACAACGGGAGTCACTGTGCACCTGCTCCCCATGTAGGACCTCTGCCCTTAGTGTGTGTACTATGAGAATTAATGGTGAAACTACTACTCAAACAGTACTTTACACTTTGTGTTTCTTTGTGGGTGCAACTGTTGAAATCTTTACTTAGTACATACTAAGTTGATCCTCTGTATATAAAAATAATTGAAAATGAATCGTGATGAAGAATGGGATGGGAGAGGAAGTGGGAGATGGGATGGTTGTGGGTGGGAGGGAGGTTACGGGGGGGAAAAGCTGCTATAATTCAAAAGTTGTACTTTGGAAATTTATATTTGTTAAATAAAATTTAAAAAATATTTGTTCTTAATACCATTGGTTGAGCTATGTAATTAACACACAATTATTCTTAGGTGTTTAAACTTAACTGAAAAGTGATCTCTGTTAAATATAAGAGTGGGAATAAGAAAGGGAGGGGATGTACAACCTGGGACATGCTCAAGCTGACTTGCCCCAAGTGGTGGAGTTAGAAACGTGCCAGGGGATTCCAATACAATCCCATCAAGGTGGCATGTACCAATGCCATCTCACTAGTCCCAGTGATCAATTTCAAGTCACAATTGATCATAATGATAGGTCTAAGAGTCAAAGGGATCACATCAACAAGACTAGTGTCTGCTAATACTAACTGATAGAATTAAGAAGGAGAAAATGATCCAACATGGGAAGTGGGATACACAGCAGACTCATAGAATGGCAGATGTCCTAAACAGCACTCTGGCTTCATAATCAGCCCTGAAGGCATTTGGATCTGGCTGAAGAGCCCATGAGAGTATTTTATATTTTAGGCATAGAAAGCCAAGACACTCTGGCAAAAAAATAAAATAAAAAATAAAAAAAAACTAAATGAAACATCTCTGTGAGTGAGATCCCAGTGGAAAGAGCAGGCCATCAAAGAAGGAGGTACCTTTCTCTGACGGGAGGAGAGAACTTCCACTTTGACTATGGCCTTGTCGAAATAAGATCAAAGTTGGCGAGCTCAGGGGGCTTCCATGGCCTTGGCAATTCATGACTAGAGCCTGGGGAGATTGCTGACGTCTTAAACAAGAGTGTCAATTTGTTGAGTCAACAACAGGAGTCACTGTGCACTTACAGCCCATGTAGGATCTCTGTCCTTAATGTGTAGTTCAATGTGAATTAATGATATGACTAGTGCTCAAACAGTATTTGGCACTTTGTGTTTTGTGTGGGGGCAAACTGATGAAATCTTTACTTAATATATACTAAAATGATCTTCTGTATATAAAGATAATCAAAAATGAATCTTGATGTGAATGAAATGGGAGCAGGAGATGGGAGGGGTGCGGGTGGGAGGGAAGTTATAGGGGGGGGAAGCCATTGTAATCCATAAACTGTACTTTGGAAATTAATAGCTACTAAATAAAAGTTAAAAAAAGAAAAGCTGCTATAATTCAAAAGTTGTACTTTGAAAATTTATATTTATTAAATAAAAGTTCAAAAATATTTGCACCAAAATACAAGAGAATAAAAAAATCATGAAAATTGAAATTAAATTTTTGAAGTCAGTATAGCTTTTTTATAATATGCATTTTCTGTGAACTATTTGAAGATGCTTCATGTATCCTGCTGGTAAATTGAATTTTTATACTGAAACAAATTGGTAATTGATGCTATGGAGATAATATCACCAGAGAAGTCACGAATGTGACCAAAGTTTGAAGGTTTACATTAGAGGCAATTATAACAGAAACTGTTAGTAGTCCCCAATAGCTGTTTTTCTCCTCATAACAAATAATAAAATTTTAAGCTGGGCACACAGCCAAGCAGTGAAAAATGACATTTTCCAGCCTCCCTGTAGCTAGGTGTCACCACAGGACTAAGTTCTAGCCAGTAGGATATGTGTGAATTATACACTTATTTGGAAGGTGTGAGCCATTACTTCCCCTTTTCCCAATGCTTATGAATGGAAAGTTCTTGGAGAAGAACAATGGGAAATATATTGGAAATTACTTTGTTCACCAGTGCCTCCCCAGCACCTGAGTCAGATTAGGCAACAAGGCACTCATCAATTTTTGCTGAATGAACTTATATAGAATACTTCACTTCTTGTTAGAGAAATAAAGGGCTGCCCTATGTAATAAGATGGATTAAAGCCAGTGAGTCTTCTTTATTTGCAGACAAAGCAAATCCATCTATAAAACAGGGAGATGGACCTAAACCACAAGCAGAATCATTATGACCTTTTTAAAACTCTAAGCCGTTTTAGGCACTAACTTAACCAGAAAAGCCAACTATTGTAAAGTAACAATTTATCAGTACATGTAACAGACTCATTTATTAAGTTAATAAATAACATTTCAGGACCTAGGTAACTGAAATATTCATATTACTCTAAATACTCTTTTCTAAGTGGTGTGAGACTTCCTCTCTCAGAATGATCCTCTGAAACCAGACCAATCTGGTTTGCCTTAAGTGAGCAGATGTCTAACACCTTTTCATACAGCCCAATATCACAATGGCTTAATCAACTATATATATATATATATATATATATATATATATCCATGAAAGAAGTCAGCATCATAATATAATATAGATACTAAAATTTTAAGTAAAGCATACATTTTTAAAGATCTATTTTACTTATTTGAAAGAGTTACAAAGAAAAAGAGGGAGAGAGGAAAGGAGGGATGGAGGAAGGGAGAGGGGGAGAGAGGGAGGGGGGAGAGAGAGAGAGAGAGAGAAAGCGAGCGAGCGAGCGAGCAAGCGTCTATCTGCTGGTTCATTCCCCCAAATGGCCTCAATACCCAGGGCTGGGCCAGGACAAAGCAAAGAGCCAGGAGATTCGTCAGGATCTCACATGTGGGTGCAGGCACCCAAGCACTGGGGCCATTTTCTGCTACTTTATCAGGCACATTAGCAGGGAGCTTATCAGAAATGTAGCAACGGGGACTGAAACCAGTGCCCATTTGAGATGCTGGCCTCACAGGTGTCAGCTTTACCTGCTATGCCACAAAACAGCCCCAAGCATCTATTTTTAAATACACAGCACCCGACTCTGATAAGGGTAGGGATTTGGTACAGCAGTCATGACAACATTTGAGATGCCCACATCTCATATCAGAACACTAGAGTTCAAGTTCTGACTCTCTTCTTGATTCTAGTATCCTGCTAATGTGCACCCTGGTTGTCAACAGGTGACGTCACTGCCATCCACATGGGAGACAGGGAAGAAGTTCCTTGGCTTCTGGTTTCAGTTGGCCCTGTCCCAGCTATTGAGGACATTTGGGCAGTTAGCCAGCAGATGAGAGATCAGTGTGGCTGTCTCTGTCTCTTTGCTTTTCAGATAAAAATTAAAATTAATTTTAGTGATAAGGATGTTTCACCTAATTAATATAAAGGCACACTTCATTTTCTTCTAGTGGTATTAGTGCCATCCTGATTCTACCCTAACCACTAGCTAGATATGAGATCACATCACCTTTGCTACATATGACAGAGAAAATGACCCATCTAAGCAAATAAAAAAGTATACATTAAGATTCAGAGGAAACAGGAGGGGAGCATTTTGTATAGTGGTTAAGATGTCACTTGGGATGCCCACATCCCATCTCAGAGTGCCTAGGTTCAAATCTTACCTCTGCTTCTGATCCAGTTTCCTGTTAGTGCACATTGTGGGAGGCAGAAGCTGATGGCTCAAGTACTTGAGTTCTTGTCACCCAAATGGGAGACCTTGATGGAGTCCTGGGCTTCTGGCTTTGGCCTTTCCCAGCCCCAGCTATCACAGGTATTTGGGGGAATAAACTAGTGAATGTAAGATCACTTTCTGCCTTTCAAATAAAATGAGAATAAATTTTTAAAAATTATTTAAAGATTCACACCAAACACTGAGTGAACCAAGTCGCTTTAACTGAAAATACTTTGGCCCCTTAGTAGAAACTGCAGCAAATAATAAACACAGAGAAACACTGAGGAAATATAGTTACACTTCAAAATCATTCTGAAAGTAAAATTATTGAAAATCAGAAGTAGCAAAAAAGAAAAACTTATATTAATTCATTATGAAGGATACTTTTGTTTTTAGAAGGTATTTAATTATGTCCAAAGATTATTTTTAATAATGAAAAAAAAATAGCAATGCTTACACCTGAAAGATAACACGGACTATAACTTCTTTCTTTAATGAAGACCTGGAAACCACCTGCCCCCACCCCAATACACACACTTGCCTTAGTAACCCCCACTAGACAGAAGTATAGACTTTAACTATAACATGAACTGTATATTTCTGTCACACCACTGCTAAAAAGATTTTTTAAATCTAATTTTTCTGTAATATCTGCATGTAACACCATGGAATAGATTTTTATATAACATTTTCTATAACAAGACATACAATATCACACCGCAGCCAAAAAAGGAGGGAGGAAGGTTGCTTTTGTCTGAACCACTTATTACAAGTAACCTATGTCAGGCACAACCTGTAGAAATATTACCAAAATATCAATGTGTACACATAACATTTCTCTGTTACCTCTAGCTGTGGACCATTACAGAGCATGCATAGACAAGAAGGCCACTAATCACACTAGTGGGTTTAGCAGTCTTGTTTTTAAATACAGGTCTGGCTAACTTATTATGAGAACATCATGACCAAATTTATATAGTCAATAGAATTTAAGATCACATAAATACATAATCTTTTGAAAATTCAGTCACTGATAACAATGAACTTCAAAGGAAACGAAGTTCTATAGCAATTGAGAAACAGCAAAAACTATGACAATAAGAGCTGAGTGACACTGAGCAGAGATCAGATGTGGTTACACAACTCTGTGAATATAATAAAAACCAATGAGTTGTAATCTTTAAATGGTTTAATTGCATAGTGTATGAGTTATAGCTCACTAAAAACTATTAAGGATTTCTAAAAAAACTAAATTAAAAAAACAGGTTTGTGAATTCAAATATTACACACAAAAACAGAGATCTGATTGGCTGCCAACAGAAAGGATTCTCAATTTGATTTACTCTCTGAAGATTTTTCCATTTCAAAATAAATACATATTGAGGAGGTCATTTGACCTAGTGGTTATGATGCTGCTTGGAAGGGCTGCAACCCTCTCCAGAGTGCCAAGGCCAAGTCACAGCTCCTGACTCCAGGTTCCTGCTAATGTGTACCCTGGGAGGCAGCAGGTGATGGCTCCAGCTCTTGGGTTCCCACCACCCATGTCAGAGAAGGGGACTGAGTTCCTGGCTCCCAGCTTCAGCCCTTCCTAGCCAGTCGGGCCCAATCTTGGCTTTTGGGGGCACCTCCAAATAGATGGGAGATTTCTCGATTTCTCTCTGTCTCTTCCTTCTTCTCTCCTTTTTCCTCTCTCCTTTCTTTCTTTCAAATGCATTTTAAAAATTAAATACATATGCACATGCCATCTGTACATGTGTATGTGTGCATGCACACACATATACACAGCTTTGTGCATTAAAATATTCAGAAATATTTCCATGCTTTTCAATAAGACATCTTTCAAGTACATTATTCAAAATATCTTGTAGGAGCCAGTGTTGTGGCAGTTTAAGCCACTGCTTGTGATGCCAGTATTACATATGAGTACCCGTTGGAATCACAGCTGCTCCATTTTCCATGCAACTCCCTACTAATGTGCCATTGAAAGCACTAGATGATGGCCAAGTACTTGGGCCCCTGACATGGATGGAGTTCCTGGTTCCTCACTTCAGCCTGGACCAGCCCCAGCCAATGTGGCCATGTGGGGAATAAACTAGCAAAGATATTCATTCTCTCTCTCTCTCTCTCTCTCTGCCTTTGAAATAAATAAATTTTTAAACACATATATCTTGTAAACTTTAATAGCCTATTCTGATCATTCCTCTGTATTTCTCCAGATGCTTTCTAACTTGCCCCCCCTCCTTTTTAGCTATCATAGTCTGTTACATAACATGCTTTGCCAGACAGGATGAAAGAAAGCATGGCCGGCGCCGCGGCTCACTAGGCTAATCCTCCGCCTAGCGGCGCCGGCACACCGGGTTCTAGTCCCGGTCGGGGCGCCGGATTCTGTCCCAGTTGCCCCTCTTCCAGGCCAGCCCTCTGCT